>NW_027034610.1:0-8361 GCF_034236695.1 Oncorhynchus nerka | reverse complement strand
TCGACTTAAGAGGTTAACCTCTAGCGACGAGCAATCCCGTATCCGGGAGCGTAATCATAGCCTCAAGCGCATTACCATAATGCAACTTTTCCTATTCATGAAAATCACAAATGAAATTAAATAAATATATTCAAACACAAGCTTAGCCTTTTGTTAACAACACTGTCATCTCAGATTTTCTAAATATGCGTTACAGCCAACGCTAGACAAGCATTTGTGTAAGTTTATCATGGCATAATGCTATGCTAGCTCTGCTGGCAGCAGGCAACATTTTCACAAAAATAAGAAAAGCAACCAAATTAAATCATTTACCTTTGAAGAACTTCGGATGCTTTCACTCAGGAGACTCCCAGTTAGATAGCAAATGTTCCTTTTTTCCCAAAATATTATTTTTGTAGGCGAAATAGCTCCCGTTTCTTCATCATGCTTGGCTGAGAAATCGACCGGAAAATGCTACAACTATAACGCCAAACTTTTTTCCAAATTTTCTCCATAATATCGACAGAAACACGGCAAACGTTGTTTAGGATCCATCCTCAAGGTGTTTTTAACATATGTATTCGATAATATATCCGTCGAGGCAGTTGGTTTCTCATAAGAAACGATTGGAAAAATGGCTACTCAGTATTTTATGCAAGGTTTTCTCCTGGAGACACCATGCGACCACTCGTCCTATATGGTCTCTTACAGCCATTCTCCAATTGAAATGCCTAAAAAGACGTCACAATGCTGTAGACACCTTGGGGAAAACGTGGAAAACGTAAGCTGACTACTAGCTCCTTCACAGCCATATAAGGAGTCATTGGCATGAGGCGGTTTCAAAAAATGCGGCACTTCCTGATTGGATTTGTATCTGGGTTTCGCCTGTAACATCAGTTCTGTGGCACTCACAGACAATATCTTTGCAGTTTTGGAAATGTCAGAGTGTTTTCTTTCCAAAGCTGTCAATTATATGCATAGTCGAGCATCTTTTCGTGACAAGAAACGGGAACGTTTTTCATCCAAAAATTAAAAGAGCGCCCCCTATATCCAACTAGTTAATGTTATAGTAATCTTTCACTTCCTGATACCTCTCTCACTGTGCTCCTTGACATATTCTTCTCCACCACTTATTCTTTCTCCCTGATCCCCCTCTTCCTGTCCATCTCCTCTCCTTGATCCCTTTCTCACTGTTCTCTGTCATCCCTACTCCTCTTAGATGCTGACTAGACCAGGCGTGCAAGTGCGTGTGCACCATCGCGCGCATGTTGATTTTGTCCACCCAAACCAGACGCGATCAGGACACACAGGTTGAAATATCAAAATTAACTCTAAACCAACTATATTAATTTGGTGACAGGTTCAAAAGCATTAAGCATTTATGGCAATTTAGCTAGCTAGCTTGCTGCTGCTAGCTAATTTGTCCTGGGATATAAACATTGTCCTGGGATATAAACATTGGGTTGTTATTTTACCTAAAATGCACAAGGTCCTCTACTCCGACAATTATTAAACAGATAAAAGGGTCAACCAAATTTGTTTCTAGTATTCGCTCCTCCTTCTGGCTTCTTATTTGGACTTTATATGGCTGTTGGCAACCCACTTTAAGGTGCATTACCACCACCAAATAGACTGGAGTGTGGACCTCAGTTCATCTTTCAATCACCCACGTGGGTATATGCTCCTAAAAACCAATGAGGAGATTGAGAGGCGGGACTTCCAGTGCACTAAGCGCCACAAATAGAACCAATTTATATTTTATCGCCTGGCTACGCAGATGCTCGTTGATGCACGCAAGCAGTGTGGGTGCAACGATTGAATAACATACATGTGTACTTTTATTTTGCATCGCTCGCGCACGCGGGCGGTGTGGTCAGTATGTTATTCTCTCTTCCTTAATACCTCCTCTTCTCCTTCCCTTCTCTTTCACCCAAATTCCTCTCTACCTATCCCCCTCTCCTCTCACCTGTTCTCTGCTGTGCTGGGAGGCCTGCCTCATTGTGGCATTGACATGAGAGCTGAGACAATAATCCTTACACATCAACTCCTCTCTCATCATCCTCTTCTCCTCCTCTCTCTCAATCTCTCTCTGCATTACAAAGGCCATTCTGTGAGATCCAGACAGCTGGCTGTCAGGGAGTCAAAGGAGGGTTTCTGATCTCACTGAATCCTAACTGCTGTATGAACACTGAGACTGACTGGAGGAGGGATGTTTGGTAGGGGACAATTCCATGTTACAGGAATTACGCTTTGACGCAGTTTTTTTGGCTTGGCAATGTATGGCAACAAAAAAAACATTGATTTCAAAGTTTAACAACAAGGACTGTGTTTAACAGTTTCCACTGAAATATTTACAAAAAGTAATTTGGTGGAAGAACTGTGCAGATCCAAACTTTGGTAACGAAATTACAGTAAAATGGCTCTTGGGTTTTCATGATACCACAGTAAATATCAGCTTCGAATTAAGATTCAAAGATGTCTGCAGAAAGAATGGGATGTTAGCTATGTATGACACCTTGAGTTTGAAAAAATAATATTTTGTTATTTAACTACAGTAAGTGATGTGGATTTACACCCAGAAACGGAATTACGGTAACTGAATTACATAATGGGTCCCTGAACTATACTACACAGAAATGCATAATTATGGATATGAATGTCATTCTCCTCATGTTTCACAAGTTTGGACATCACAGCACAGCAGAGCACAGTAAAGTACAGTGCAGTACAATACAGCACAGCAAAGCAGAGTAGAGTAGAGCTTAGTACAGTGCAGTAGAGTATAGTAGAGTTCAGTAAAGTAGATTATAGTTCAGTACAGTAGAGGACAGTACAATATAGTCTACTTTTCTTTACTGTAGTGTACTGTACTATTGTATTGGACTGTACAGTACTGTACTGTACAACATATTGTATTGTACTCTACTGTGCTCTACTCATTGTACTGTACTGTACTGTAGGCCATCATTGTAAATAAGAATTTGTTCTTAACTGACTTGCCGAGTTAAATAAAAATGGGTACTTTTTCCACCACTGGTTTGTGACTACTGTAATTGCTGGACTATAAGCCGCTACTTTATTCCCACGCTTTGAACCTCGCGGTTTATACAATGACGCGGCTAATTTATGGATTTTTCCCGCTTTCACAAGATTCATGCCGCCAAAAAACTGAGCACCGTCACATAATGTGACGTAAAATCGAGCGCGCTCAAACTTCCCATCATTCTGATTACGGTACTAATTTTGTCACCCTCATCATGGCAAAGACACTGAGAAATGCATATGATGCAGCTTTCAAGTTGAAGGCGATCGATCTGGCTGTTGGAAAAGGAAAGAGAGCTGCTGCATGGGAGCTTGATGATAAGACGTTGGAAACAGCAGCGTGAGGAACTGACTCAGTGCAAAAAGACAACAAAGGCTTTCAGAGGGAAGAAAAGCAGATGGCCCAAAGTATTTGCAGCCACTCGACATCAGTGTAAATCGTGCATTTAAGGTGGCGCTCCTTGTTCAGTGGGAGTCTTGGATGACAAGTGGGGAGAAATCCTTCACTAAAACGGGCTGCATGCGAAGAGCAACTTATGGTCAAGTCTGCCAGTGGGTCCTGACAGAAAAATCCACTATCATCAACGGGTTTTGAAAGGCTGGACTGCTGCGTGTTGAAGGGGCAGCATGAGCTCAGCGGGGTATTTGCCTCCGGATGAAAGTGACGAGAGCGACAATGAAAACGATCCAACATCGGATGAAGCAAATCTGAGGCTATTCATCTCCGACACCGATGGAGATGACTTCAGTGGTTTCAGTGCACAGGAGGAGGAAGATAGTGACCAAGTTCATTTGTTTCAATGTACCGGTAGGCATCTGCGGCTTAGACATGTGCGGCGTATTTATGTACAAAATACATATTTTTTAATAATTCAATGGGTGCGGTTTATATTCAGGTGCCCTTAATAGTCCATCAATTACGGTACTATGCTTTCCCATTGTAGCCAATTTAGTTGCAGTAGTTTCGTTACAGATTTGTTGGTAATTCCATTACAGTAATTGGTTGAAGAGCATGCATTTCTTTTCACTAGCATTTAAGAGCAGTTGGAGTCCACTGAAGGAGTGTTGTATGGCATTGAAGTGTCTAAAGAAGAGCCAGATGTAGAATGGTGTCATCTATGTATAGGTGGATCAAAGAATCACCCGCAGCAAGAGCGACATCATTGATATATACAGAGAAAAGAGTCGGCCCGAGAATTTAACCCTGTGGCACCCCCATAGAGACTGCCAGAGGTCCGGACAACAGGCCCTCCGATTTGACACACTGAACTCTATCTGAAAAGTAGTTAGTGAACCAGGCGAGGCCGTCATTAGAGAAACCAAGGCTGTTGAGTCTACCGATAACAATACGGTGATTGACAGAGTCGAAAGCCTTGGCCAGGTCGATGAAGACGGCTGCACAGTACTGTCTTTTATCAATGGCGGTTATGATATCGTTTAGGACCTTGAGCGTGGCTGAGGTGCACGCGTGACCAGCTCGGAAACCGGATTGCATAGCGGAGAAGGTACGGTAGCGGAAAAGGTACACCTGCATGAACCATGAAGAAAAACAAAAGGTACAGCGGGGCAAAAAAACTATTTAGTCAGCCACCAATTGTGCAAGTTCTCCCACTTAAAAAGATGAGAGAGGCCTGTAATTTTCATCATAGTTACACTTCAACTGTGACAGACAAAATGAGGAAAAAAATGCGTGAAAATCACATTGTAGGATTTTTCATGAATTTATTTGCAAATTATGGTGGAAAATAAGTATTTGGTCAATAACAAAAGTTTATCTCAATACTTTGTCATTGCCAACAAAGGGTATATAACAGAGGTCAAACGTTTTCTGTAAGTCTTCACAAGGTTTTCACACACTGTTGCTGGTATTCCTCCATGCAGATCTTCATCTACAGCAGTGATGTTTTGGGGCTGTTGCTGGGCAACACAGACTTTCAACTCCCTCCAAAGATTTTCTATGGGGTTGAGATCTGTAGACTGGCTAGGCCACTCCAGGACCTTGAAATGCTTCTTACGAAGCCACTCCTTCGTTGCCCGGGCGGTGTGTTTGGGATCATTGTCATGCTGAAAGACCCAGCCACGTTTCATCTTCAATGCCCTTGCTGATGGAAGGAGGTTTTCACTCAAAATCTCACGATACATGGCCCCATTCATTTTTTCCTTTACACGGATCAGTTGTCCTGGTCCATTTGCAGAAAACAGCCCCAAAGCATGATGTTTCCACCCCCATGCTTCACAGTAGGCATGGTGTTCTTTGGATGCAACTCAGCATTCTTTGTCCTCCAAACACAACGAGTTGAGTTTTTACCAAAAAGTTATATTTTGGTTTCATCTGACCATATGATATTCTCCCAATCTTCTTCTGGATCATCCAAATGCTCTCTAGCAAACTTCAGACGGGCCTGGACATGTACTGGCTTAACCTCTTGAACCTCTGGGGGCAGTATTTTATTTTCTGGGTGAAAAACGTTCCCGTTTTAAAAAATATATTTTGTCACGAAAAGATGCTCGACTATGCATATAATTGACAGCTTTGGAAAGAAAACACTCTGACGTTTCCAAAATGGCAAAGATATTGTCTGTGAGTGCCACAGAACTAATGCTACAGGTGAAACCAAGATGAAATTTCATACAGGAAGTGAGCCAGATTTTAGAGGCGCTGTGTTCCAATGTCTCCTTATATGGCTGTGAATGCGCAAGGAATGAGCCTACACTTTCTGTCGTTTCCCCAAGGTGTTTGCAGCATTGTGACGTATTTGTAGGCATATCATTGGAAAATTGACCATAAGAGACTACATTTACCAGGTGTTCGCTCGGTGTCCTCCGTCGAAACTATTGCGTAATCTCCAGGTGCGTGCATTTTCCCAGTTTGAAGAGAGGAGAAACCAAACTGCCACGAGTGACTTATCATCGAATAGATATGTGAAAAACACCTTGAGGATTGATTCTAAACAACGTTTGCCATGTTTCTGTGATATTATGGAGTTAATTTGGAAAAAAAGTTTGCGTTGTAATGACTGAATTTTCGGGGTTTTTTCTTAGCCAAACGTGATGAACAAAACGGAGCAATTTCTCCTACACAAATAATATTTTTGGAAAAACTGAACATTTGCTATCTAACTGAGAGTCTCCTCATTGAAAACATCCGAAGTTCTTCAAAGGTAAATGATTTTATTTGAATGATTTTCTTGTTTTTGTGAAAATGTTGCCTGCTGAATGCTAGGCTTAATGCTATGCTAGCTATCAATACTCTTACACAAATGCTTGTGTAGCTATGGTTGAAAAGCATTTTTTGAAAATCTGATGTTAACAAAAGGCTAAGCTTGTGAGCCAATATATTTATTTCATTTCATTTGCGATTTTCATGAATAGTTAACGTTGCGTTATGGTAATGAGCTTGAGGCTATAATTACGCTCCCGGATACGGGATTGCTCGTGGCAACAGGTTAAGCAGGGGGACATGTCTGGCACTGCAGGATTTGAGTCCCTGGCGGCGTAGTGTGTTACTGATGGTAGGCTTTGTTACTTTGGTCCCAGCTCTCTGCAGGTCATTCACTAGGTCCCCCTGTGTGGTTCTGGGATTTTTGCTCACCGTTCTTGTGATCATTTTGACCCCACGGGTTGAGATCTTGCGTGGAGCCCCAGATCGAGAGAGATTATCAGTGGTCTTGTATGTCTTCCATTTCCTAATAATTGCTCCTACAGTTGATTTCTTCAAACCAAGCTGCTTACCTATTGCAGATTCAGTCTTCCCAGCCTGGTGCAGGTCTACAATTTTGTTTCTGGTGTCCTTTGACAGCTCTTTGGTCTTTGCCATAGTGGAGTTTGTAGTGTAACTGTTTGAGGTTGTGGACAGGTGTCTTTTATACTGATAACAAGTTCAAACAGGTGCCATTAATACAGGTAACAAGTGGAGGACAGAGGAGCCTCTTAACCTGTTGCTTCTACTCGGGACGCTTGCGTCCCAACTAGAAACTCTGGAAATGCAAATCACGCTACGCTAAATGCTAATAGTATTAGTTAAAACTCAAAGTTCATTAAAATACACATGCAGGGTATCGAATTAAAGCTACACTCGTTGTGAATCCAGGCAACAAGTCAGATTTTTAAAATGCTTTTCGGCGAAAGCATGAGAAGCTATTATCTGATAGCATGCAACACCCCAAAAGACCCACAGAGGACGTAAACAAATAATTAGCATTTCGAAACGATTACACAAACCGCACAATAAAAAATAGAAAACATTCATTACCTTTCACCATCTTCTTTGTTGGCACTCTAGATGTCCCATAAACACTATTTGGGTCTTTATTTCGATTAAATCGGTCCATATAAAGCCTAGATATCGTTATATGTAGACTGTGTGATAAACGAAAAAAACATCGTTTCAAAGCGTAACGTCATTTTTTAAATTCAAAAAGTCGACGATAAACTTTCACAAAACACTTCGAAATACGTTTGTAATGCAACTTTAGGTATTAGTAAACGTTAACAAGCGATAAAATTCATCAGGAGGCGATGTAAAGATCATTAGCTGTCCGTCTGGAAAAATGTCCGACTAGAAACTCAGGAAAATATCCGGTCCTAGACCGGATTAGATCGATGTCCTGCATGTGTTTGACCAAGAAAAACTCGAAGGGAAATGAAAGACTCTAGACACCGTGTGGAAGCTGTAGGTACTGCAACCTCAGTCAATTAATTGTGGTTCACCTTTATCAATGGGATCAAGTAGCGCATGGATATATTTTCCCATTTTCAGTGATCAGTTTTCCTGTGCTTTTCGATGTAAATGCCGTTCTGGTAAAGCCACAGCAGTGATTTAACCAGTTTTTAAACGTCTGAGTGTTTTCTATCCACACAGAATAAGCAAATGCATATACTATATTCCTGGCATGAGTAGCAGGCGCTGAAATGTTGCGCGATTTTTAACAGAATGTTCAAAAAAAGTAGAGGGTCGACTGAAGAGGTTAAGAAGAAGTTACAGGTCTGTGAGAGCCAGAAATCTTGCTTGTTTGTAGGTGACCAAATACTTATTTTCCACCATAATTTGCAAAGAAATTCATTAAAATCCTACAATGTGATTTTCTGGATTTTCTTTTCTCATTTGTCTGTCATAGTTGAAGTGTACCTATGATGAGAATTACAGGCTCTCTCTCATCTTTTAAGTGGGAGAACTTGCACATTTGGTGGCTGAATAAATGCTTTTTGCCCCACTGTACATACAGTTTATACGATTTAACCCTAAATCTTCTTAGACAGTGAAAAGCAAATATTCAATGCATAATGCAGTGTATGCAACAATGGAATATTATAAAATAACTTTATAGATCACAGGTTTAG
>NW_027034609.1:0-8361 GCF_034236695.1 Oncorhynchus nerka | reverse complement strand
TGGGATCCAGCCCTCAAAACACACTGCCTTTTGTGAGGTCAGAGGTGTTTTCTTTACATGTGAAGTACCCACTACAGTACACCGTAAAAGCCTCGGTCACGTGGGATGCTGTGAACCGGAACAATGTGGTAGTTGAAATATATCCCCTCTATTGAAGGACACGACGGCAATCTAATTCCTGGTTAGTTCTGTCCACACTCCACAGCCCGTTTTCACTCTTCGATCTTGCTTTGATTGAAATGGTCGATTGGATTTTGGCGTTACGACCAGTCGAAGTGTGGTCAGCAACACTTCTTAAAACATACTGTGAAAATGAATGGCGACAGATATACCTCACTTAAAGGAAACCTATAGAGTAGGACAATCCTGGCTGTTACAATGAAGCGTCTGACAACTATATATCTAACTGTTGAGGAAGTGCTCAAGTGATGTTAAACTTGACCTTCTATAGAGGCTAATGGAATAGAAATAGTACTGCATACTGTACTACATTCATACTGCACACTGTACTGCACACATACTGCATACTGGACTTCATACATACTGCATACTGGACTTCATACATACTGCATACTGGACTGCATACATACTGCATACTGTACTGCATACTGGACTGCATACATACTGCATACATACTGCATACTGGACTTCATACATACTGCATACTGGACTTCATACATACTGCATACTGTACTGCATACTGGACTGCATACATACTGCATACATACTGCATACTGTACTGCATACTGGACTGCATACATACTGCATACATACTGCATACTGGACTTCATACATACTACATACTGGACTTCAGAAATACTGCATACTGGACTGCATACATACTGCATACATGCTGCATACTGGACTGCATACTGGACTGCATACATACTGCATACATACTGCATACTGGACTTCATACATACTGCACACTGGACTGCATCCATACGGCATACTGGACTTCCTACATACTGCCTACTGTACTGCATACATACTGCATACTACACTGCATACTGTACTGCATACATATGGCATACTGTACTGCATACTGTACTGCATACTGTACTACATACATACTGTATACTGAACTGCATGCATACAGCATTCTGAACTGCATACATACTGCATACTGTACTGCATACTGCACTGCTTACATACTGCATACTGTACTGCATACTGACTACTGTACTGCATACATACTGCATACTGAAGTGCATACATACTGCATACTGAACTACATACATGCATTATATACTGTACTGCATTCATACTGTATACTGTACTGCATACATACTGCATACTGAAGTGCATACATACTGCATACTGTACTGCATACATACTGCATACTGTACTGCATACATATTGCATACTGAACTGCATACATACTGCATACATACTGTATACTGAACTGCTTACATACTGCATACTGAACTGCATACATACTGCATACTGATCTGCATACTGTACTGCATATATACTGCATACTGTACTGCATACATACTGCATACTGAACTGCATACATACTGCAAACTGAACTGCATACATACTGTATACTGTACTGTATACATACTGCATACTGAACTGCATACATACTGCCTACATACTGCATACTGAACTGCATACATGCATTATGCTCTACTGCATTCATACTGTAACTGTGCTGTATACATACTGCATAATACTATATAACTGTACTGCCTACATACTGCATACTTACTGCATACATACTGCATACTTACTGCATACATACTACATACTTGTACTGCATATATACTGCATACTGTGCTGCATACATATTACATACTCTACTACATTCATACGCATACTGTACTGCTACATACTGCATACTGCCCTTCATACATTCTGCATACTGTACTTCATACATACTGCATACTGTACTGCATACATACTGCATGCTGTACTACATTCATACTGCATGTTGTACTGCATACATACTGCATACTGTGCTTCATACATACTGCATGCTGTGCTTCATACGTACTGCATGCTGTACTGCATGCATGCACTGCGCTGTTCATGCTGCATACTGTACTGTACATTACTGCATGCTGTGCTGCATACATGCTGCATCCACTGTGCTTCATACATGCATGCTGTACTGCATACATACTGCATACTGTACTACATTCATATATGTTATTGCTGCATACATACTGCATGCTGTGCCATACATACTGCATACTGTACTTCATACATACTTTGCATGCTGTACTACATTCATGCATGTTATTACTGCATACATACTGCATGCTGTACTCATACATACTGCATACTGTACTTCATACATACTGCATACTGGACTTCATACATACTGCATATTGGATACATACTGTATACACTATACATACCGTATACCGAACTGCATACATACTGCATACTGTACTTCATACATACTGTACTGCATACTACTGTACTTCATACATACTGCATACTGAACTGCATACATACTGCAAACTGAACTGCATACATACTGCATACTGTACTGCATACATACATACTGTACATACATACTGCATACTGTACTTTAAAACCACATTTAGAAGAAAACGGATATGACATTACTCTATTAAATTTCCAACAGAAAAAGTGTGTTGTGATGTTTTGCTTGACCTTGTAGGTTGGTTTCTGCATTCAGTGAAAGACATTATAACTAAGATGTCCCCTTTGTCTTCCCCTCTCAACAGGTTAACAGGATTTCAGATCCCACCTCCCGTCACCAGCACAGGGTCCATATTTTCACTCACGACACCAGTGACTTTGCAGTAGCGCTCATGGATTTAAGATGGCTTATGAAGGTGAGAGAAAAAATATTCACTGTTGTTTCTTGTAAGAGAGAGAGAGAGAGATGGTCACGGTCAAAAGCGACATAACTTTTGCATTCAGTCAAATGATACTCAGAGGTTGTTAAAATTATCGTCTTTAGTCACAAAATTTGAATGCATTTAATTAGAAACATTACATCTCCAAGGAAAGTGTAAATATATACAACATCGTAAACATTTTCTCATTTCATCTCCTGTCTGGCTCATGCATTATGACAACATTTGGTCCCATTGACCCCGGATCTCAACATTTCCCCTCTGTCCCAAACCATTTCTCTTTCCAGAGGTGCATATTATATCCACACAGCAGATGGTGCAGAATTAGCTGAACAATGGATGTGCTAACTCATCTCTGTCGAGGAGCGGTGCAGAAGTCGACAGAAATGCAGGGCTGTCTAAATATGAAGTATCCCTCTGTGGCAGTAGGTTATGTCTAGGCTCCTCTCCTCTCCTCTCCTCTCCTCTCCTCCTCCTCCTCCTCTCCTCTCCCTCTCCTCTCCTATTCTCTCCTCTCCTCTCTATCCCCTCTCTACTCTATCCTCTGCCCCCTCTCATTCTTGTGATTTTAGCTCAGTGAGGCTCTTAGTGACTCAGATATAATTTTAGCTTAGTGATGCTCGCAGTGACTCAGATATGATTTTAGCTCAGTGATGGTCTTAGTGACTCAGATATGATTTTAGCTCAGTGATGGTCTTAGTGACTCAGATATGATTTTAGCTCAGTGATGGTCTTAGTGACTCAGATATGATTTTAGCTCAGTGATGGTCTTAGTGACTCAGATATGATTTTAGCTCAGTGATGGTCTTAGTGACTCAGATATGATTTTAGCTCCATGTTGGTCTTAGTGACTCAGATATGATTTTAGCTCAGTGATGGTCTTAGTTACTCAGATATGATTTTAGCTCAGTGATGGTCTTAGTGACTCAGATATGATTTTAGCTCAGTGATGCTCTTAGTGAATCAGATATTATTTTAGCTCAGTGGTGCTCACAGAGGCCCTGGTCAAAAGTAGTGCACTATAGAGGGAATAGGGTGCCGTTCGGGACACAGGGAGAGGAGATGGTATCTCATTGTGTTACCTGTCATTCATCCATCGAAGGAGCAGAGAGAAAAACAAGTTCGACTCTCAGTGTGTTTATACTGATTAATGGGTCTCAAACATTACTCTCCTCTCCTCTCCTCTAGTTAATAATGTGTCTCAGGCAGTCCTTTGTCTCCTGTCCTGTCCTGTCCTGTCCTGTCCTGTCCTCTCCTCTCCTCTCCTCTCCTCTCCTCTCCTCTCCTCTCCTCTCCTCTCCTCTCCTCTAGTTAATAATGTGTCTCAGGCAGTCCTTTGTCTCCTGTCCTGTCCTCTCCTCTCCTCTAGTTAATAATGTGTCTCAGGCAGTCCTTTGTCTCCTGTCCTGTCCTCTCCGCTCCTCTAGTTAATGTGTCTCAAACAGTCTTCTGGAGAATGCACAACCTCAACCCTGTTTTAATAGGGAGTGTGCTTCTCATACTGCCCTGAGAACTGTAGTTTTCTGAAGAGATTATGTCACGGTGCTGACTTTTGCCCAATACCTGCAGCAAAAGCCTCCACCCCGTCCTCTGGCTGGGCAGAGTACTTTGGGACTTTAGTTACTTCGGTGTAACAAGGGCCTTGCCGTGCGGCCCTACCAACCCTCCTATGTATTCGTAATGGCCCTTCGCGTGAGTTGGGTTTGTTCCTTCGTTCACGTTGTCACTCCCTTATTGTCCGGTCTAGTATGAGGCCTTGGATAGATATACTCCTATTTAAATATTCTTAAGCGTTATGGATTCCTCCTATATTTCCTTACCTTCAAGTTATCTTTACCTCTGTATATATCAATACCTAATAACAACTCCTATTAGTTATTATGCTCGTCAGCTAGTAGTCACTCGGAAACTAGTATTGGTATATGTTTTGACTCTCTTAAAAAATATATTATTGTCCACACAATGAAATATTCTTTAGTGCAATCACTTTAACCTATAACCAGGGTCACTTTCTGTTCAGTGAGAGTGTCAAAGGCGTTTGCTCTCCAGATCGTTAATCTGGCCTAGTTGTCAAAGTTTCAAAGCTTTTATTAAAGTCACTCTGTTTTTTGTCTTATACACATTATTACAATTCAATGGTTCTACAGTTTCTAAATAACAACAATAATGCTCAATCAATCCTTAATGCTTTAAACTATGCCAGATAATATTGCAAAACTTTAAATGCGTTTAACACTTCTAACAATATTGACTAAATAGCTCAAATAGTTAAATTAACCTTAAATGCTCAGCCCCTTGGTCACTTTCCTGTAATTGGTATTCTCACAGCTATGACGCTAGATTCCGAATTCAAATATCTCTATACACTTCCAACTCTGTGTATGGACTCAATATATTGTAACTGGTACTTGGCTATTTTTCCTTGAATTGCTAGTCACCTCTGGTTTCTGGTGTCAAAAATGCGAACGCCCGCTTTGTCTATGTGATCAAGAGGTGGTTAGACCTCTGTTTTTCGGGAGACTCAGTCGGGTTCACAAGATTCAACCAGTTTCTTCAGATTGTGACCCAATAAGTACTTAAGCAAAAATATCCAGCTCTCAAAATATTGTTCTAGTCCAACAAAAAGAGTATAGTGCAATAGTAAATGTACCTGTGATGATTCTTCATATGAAGTCTGTTTCATATGTTAGTGAGGATCATCCTGTCTTATGATCTCTGTTCTCTTTATATATCTTTTTAAAGGGGAAGTTCCCACTGGGGCTGTAGACCTACGTAACCTTAGGCCTGTGTGTTAAACGGAAGCTTCCTATTATTACCATTTAAGGTCATGCACTACTGACTCTCACATTGCTGCTTCCTACTATTACCATTTAAGGTCATGCACTACTGACTCTCACATTGCTGCTTCCTGTTATTACCATTTAAGGTCATGCACTACTGACTCTCACATTGCTGCTTCCTACTATTACCATTTAAGGTCATGCACTACTGACTCTCACATTGCTGCTTCCTGTTATTACCATTTAAGGTCATGTACTACTGACTCTCACATTGCTGCTTCCTACTATTACCATTTAAGGTCATGCACTACTGACTCTCACATTTCTGCTTCCTGTTATTACCATTTAAGGTCATGTACTACTGACTCTCATATTGCTGCTTCCTACTATTACCATTTAAGGTCATGTACTACTGACTCTCACATTGCTGCTTCCTACTATTACCATTTAAGGTCATGCACTACTGACTCTCACATTGCTGCTTCCTGTTATTACCATTTAAGGTCATGCACCACTGACTCTCACATTGCTGCTTCCTGTTATTACCATTTAAGGTCATGCACTACTGACTCTCACATTGCTGCTTCCTGTTATTACCATTTAAGGTCATGCACCACTGACTCTCACATTGCTGCTTCCTGTTATTACCATTTAAGGTCATGTACTACTGACTCTCACATTGCTGCTTCCTACTATTACCATTTAAGGTCATGCACTACTGACTCTCACATTGCTGCTTCCTATTATTACCATTTAAGGTCATGCACCACTGACTCTCACATTGCTGCTTCCTGTTATTACCATTTAAGGTCATGTTCTACTGACTCTCACATTGCTGCTTCCTACTATTACCATTTAAGGTCATGCACTACTGACTCTCACATTGCTGCTTCCTACTATTACCATTTAAGGTCATGCACTACTGACTCTCACATTGCTGCTTCCTACTATTAGGTCATGCACTACTGACTCTCACATTGCTGCTTCCTACTATTACCATTTAAGGTCATGCACTACTGACTCTCACATTGCTGCTTCCTACTATTACCATTTAAGGTCATGCCCTACTGACTCTCACATTGCTGCTTCCTGTTATTACCATTTAAGGTCATGCACTACTGACTCTCACATTGCTGCTTCCTACTATTACCATTTAAGGTCATGCCCTACTGACTCTCACATTGCTGCTTCCTACTATTACCATTTAAGGTCATGCACTACTGACTCTCACATTGCTGCTTCCTGTTATTACCATTTAAGGTCATGCACTACTGACTCTCACATTGCTGCTTCCTACTATTACCATTTAAGGTCATGCACTACTGACTCTCACATTGCTGCTTCCTATTATTACCATTTAAGGTCATGCACTACTGACTCTCACATTGCTGCTTCCTATTATTACCATTTAAGGTCATGCACCACTGACTCTCACATTGCTGCTTCCTGTTATTACCATTTAAGGTCATGTACTACTGACTCTCACATTGCTGCTTCCTACTATTACCATTTAAGGTCATGCACTACTGACTCTCACATTGCTGCTTCCTATTATTACCATTTAAGGTCATGCACCACTGACTCTCACATTGCTGCTTCCTACTATTACCATTTAAGGTCATGCACTACTGACTCTCACATTGCTGCTTCCTGTTATTACCATTTAAGGTCATGCACTACTGACTCTCACATTGCTGCTTCCTACTATTACCATTTAAGGTCATGCACTACTGACTCTCACATTGCTGCTTCCTACTATTACCATTTAAGGTCATGCACTACTGACTCTCACATTGCTGCTTCCTGTTATTACCATTTAAGGTCATGCACTACTGACTCTCACATTGCTGCTTCCTATTATTACCATTTAAGGTCATGCACTACTGACTCTCACATTGCTGCTTCCTATTATTACCATTTAAGGTCATGCACTACTGACTCTCACATTGCTGCTTCCTACTATTACCATTTAAGGTCATGCACTACTGACTCTCACATTGCTGCTTCCTACTATTACCATTTAAGGTCATGCCCTACTGACTCTCACATTGCTGCTTCCTGTTATTACCATTTAAGGTCATGCACTACTGACTCTCACATTGCTGCTTCCTACTATTACCATTTAAGGTCATGCACTACTGACTCTCACATTGCTGCTTCCTACTATTAGGTCATGCACTACTGACTCTCACATTGCTGCTTCCTACTATTACCATTTAAGGTCATGCACTACTGACTCTCACATTGCTGCTTCCGACTATTACCATTTAAGGTCATGCCCTACTGACTCTCACATTGCTGCTTCCTGTTATTACCATTTAAGGTCATGCACTACTGACTCTCACATTGCTGCTTCCTACTATTACCATTTAAGGTCATGCCCTACTGACTCTCACATTGCTGCTTCCTACTATTACCATTTAAGGTCATGCACTACTGACTCTCACATTGCTGCTTCCTATTATTACCATTTAAGGTCATGCACCACTGACTCTCACATTGCTGCTTCCTGTTATTACCATTTAAGGTCATGTACTACTGACTCTCACATTGCTGCTTCCTACTATTACCATTTAAGGTCATGCACTACTGACTCTCACATTGCTGCTTCCTATTATTACCATTTAAGGTCATGCACCAATGACTCTCACATTGCTGCTTCCTACTATTACCATTTAAGGTCATGCACTACTGACTCTCACATTGCTGCTTCCTGTTATTACCATTTAAGGTCATGCACTACT
>NW_027034608.1:0-8358 GCF_034236695.1 Oncorhynchus nerka | reverse complement strand
GGGCCTGCTGCTGCCTACCATCGCTCAGTCAGACTGCTCTATCAAATCATAGACTTAGTTATAACATAACACACAGAAATACGAGCCTTAGGCCATCTCGAATCCCACCGTACCTTCTCCGCTGTGCAATCTGGTTTCCGAGCCGGTCACGGGTGCACCTCAGCCACACTCAAGGTACTAAACGATATCATAACCGCCATCGATAAAAGACAGTACTCTGTGCAGCCGTCTTCATCGACCTCGCCAAGGCTTTCGACTCTGTCAATCACCATATTCTTATCGGCAGACTCAGTAGCCTCGGTTTTTCGGATGACTGCCTTGCCTGGTTCACCAATTACTTTGCAGACAGAGTTCAGTGTGTCAAATCGGAGGGCATGCTGTCCGGTCCTCTGGCAGTCTCTATGGGGGTGCCACAGGGTTCAATTCTCGGGCCGACTCTTTTCTCTGTATATATCAATGATGTTGCTCTTGCTGCGGGCGATTCCCTGATCCACCTCTACGCAGACGACACCATTCTATATACTTTCGGCCCGTCATTGGACACTGTGCTATCTAACCTCCAAACGAGCTTCAATGCCATACAGCACTCCTTCCGTGGCCTCCAACTGCTCTTAAACGCGAGTAAAACCAAATGCATGCTTTTCAACCAATCGCTGCCTGCACCCGCATGCCCGACTAGCATCACCACCCTGGATGGTTCCGACCTTGAATATGTGGACATCTATAAGTACCTAGGTGTCTGGTTAGACTGCAAACTCTCCTTCCAGACTCACATCAAACATCTCCAATCGAAAATCAAATCAAGAGTCGGCTTTCTATTCCGCAACAAAGCCTCCTTCACTCACGCCGCCAAGCTTACCCTAGTAAAACTGACTATCCTACCGATCCTCGACTTCGGCGATGTCATCTACAAAATGGCTTCCAACACTCTACTCAGCAAACTGGATGCAGTCTATCACAGTGCCATCCGTTTTGTCACCAAAGCACCTTATACCACTGCGACTTGTATGCTCTAGTCGGCTGGCCCTCGCTACATATTCGTCGCCAGACCCACTGGCTCCAGGTCATCTACAAGTCCATGCTAGGTAAAGCTCCGCCTTATCTCAGTTCACTGGTCACGATGGCAACACCCATCCGTAGCACGCGCTCCAGCAGGTGTATGTCACTGATCATCCCTAAAGCCAACACCTCATTTGGCCGCCTTTCGTTCCAGTACTCTGCTGCCTGTGACTGGAACGAACTGCAAAAATAAGCTGAAGTTGGAGACTTTATCTCCCTCACCAACTTCAAACATCAGCTATCCGAGCAGCTAACCGATCGCTGCAGCTGTACATAGTCTATTGGTAAATAGCCCACCCATTTTCACCTACCTCATTCCCATACTGTTTTTATACTGTTTTTTTTATTTATTTATTTACTTTTCTGCTCTTTTGCACACCAATATCTCTACCTGTACATGACCATCTGATCATTTATCACTCCAGTGTTAATCTGCAAAATTGTATTATTCGCCTACCTCCTCATGCCTTTTGCACACATTGTATATAGACTGCCCATTTTTTTTCTACTGTGTTATTGACTTGTTAATTGTTTACTCCATGTGTAACTCTGTGTTGTCTGTTCACACTGCTATGCTTTATCTTGGCCAGGTCGCAGTTGCAAATGAGAACTTGTTCTCAACTAGCCTACCTGGTTAAATAAAGGTGAAATAAAAAAATTAAAAAATTAATATGGTCGAATCTGGAAACTATCATCTCGAAAATAAGTTTATTCTTTCTGTGAAATACGGAACCGTTCCGTATTTTATCTAACGGGTGGCATCCATAAGTCTTAAATATTCCTGTTATATTGCACAACCTTCAATGTTATGTCATAATTACGTAAAATCCTGTCAAATTAGGCGCCCAAACTGTTGCATATACACTGACTCTGCTTGCAATAAACGCAAGAGAAGTGACACAATTTCACCTGGTTAATATTGCCTGCTAACCTGGATTTCTTTTAGCTAAATATGCAGGTTTAAAAATATATACTTAGGCATTGATGTTTATGGTTAGGTACACATTGGAGCAACTATAAGCACATCATCAATTATATGCAACGCAGGACACGCTAGACAAACTAGTAATATCATCAACCATGTGTAGTTAATTAATGATTTATGATTGATTGTTTTTTATAAGATAAGTTTAATGCTAGCTAGTAACTTACCTTGGCTTACTGTCCAGAGATAAAACCTCTCTCATCATCACCCAGTGCCTGGGCTTACCTCGGCCGTACCCGCACCCCACCATACCCCTGTCTGTGCATTATGCCCTGAATATATTCTACCATGCCCAGAAACCTGCTCCTCTTATTCTCTGTCCCCAACGCTCTAGGCGACCAGTTTTGATAGCCCTTAGCCGCACCCTCATATACTACTCCTTCTCTGTTCCGCGGGTGATGTGGAGGCAAACCCGGGCCCTGCATGTCCCCAGGCACCCTCATTTGTTGACTTCTGTGATCGAAAAAGTCTTGGTTTCATGCATGTCAACATTAGAAGCCTCCTCCCTAAGTTTGTTTTACTCACTGCTTTAGCACACTCTGCCAACCCTGATGTCCTTGCTGTGTCTGAATCCTGGCTCAGGAAGGCCACCAAAAATTCTGAGATTTCCATACCCAACTATAACATCTTCCGTCAAGATAGAACTGCCAAAGGGGGAGGAGTCGCAGTCTACTGCAGAGATAGCCTGCAAAGTAATGTCATACTTTCCAGGTCCATACCCAAACAGTTCGAACTACTAATTCTGAAAATTACTCTCTCCAGAAATAAGTCTCTCACTGTTGCCGCCTGCTACCCGCCCCCCTCAGCTCCCAGCTGTGCCCTGGACACCATTTGTGAATTGATTGCCCCCATCTAGCTTCTGAGTTTGTTCTGTTAGGTGACCTAAACTGGGATATGCTTAACACCCCCGGCAGTCCTACAATCTAAGCTAGATGCCCTCAATCTCACACAAATCATCAAGGAACCCACCAGGTACAACCCTAACTCTGTAAGCAAGGGCACCCTCATAGACGTCATCCTGACCAACTGGCCCTCCAAATACACCTCCGCTGTCTTCAACCAGGATCTCAGCGACCACTGCCTCATTGCCTGTATCCGCTACGGGGCCGCAGTCAAACGACCATCCCTCATCACTGTCAAACGCTCCCTAAAACACTTCTGTGAGCAGGCCTTTCTAATCGACCTGGCCCGGGTATCCTGGAAGGACATTGACCTCATCCCGTCAGTTGAGGATGCCTGGTCATTCTTTAAGAGTAACTTCCTCACCATATTAGATAAGCATGCTCCGTTCAAAAAATGCAGAACTAAGAACAGATACAGCCCTTGGTTCACTCCAGACCTGACTGCCCTCGACCAGCACAAAAACATCCTGTGGCGGACTGCAATAGCATCGAACAGTCCCCGCGATATGCAACTGTTCAGGGAAGTCAGGAACCAATACCAGTCAGGAAAGCTAAGGCCAGCTTCTTCAGGCAGAAGTTTGCATCCTGTAGCTCCAACTCCAAAAAGTTCTGGGACACTGTGAAGTCCATGGAGAACAAGAGCACCTCCTCCCAGCTGCCCACTGCACTGAGGCTAGGGAACACGGTCACCACCGACAAATCCATGATTATCGAAAACTTCAACAAGCATTTCTCAACGGCTGGCCATGCCTTCCGCCTGGCTACTCCTACCTCGGCCAACAGCTCCGGCCCCCCCGCAGCTCCTCGCCCAAGCCTCTCCAGGTTCTCCTTTACCCAAATCCAGATAGCAGATGTTCTGAAAGAGCTGCAAAACCTGGACCCGTATAAATCAGCTGGGCTTGACAATCTGGACCCTCTATTTCTGAAACTATCCGCCGCCATTGTCGCAACCCCTATTACCAGCCTGTTCAACCTCTCTTTCATATCGTCTGAGATCCCCAAGGATTGGAAAACTGCCGCAGTCATCCCCCTCTTCAAAGGGGGAGACACCCTGGACCCAAACTGTTACAGACCTATATCCATTCTGCCCTGCCTATCTAAGGTCTTCGAAAGCCAAGTCAACAAACAGGTCACTGACCATCTCGAATCCCACCGTACCTTCTCCGCTATGCAATCTGGTTTCCGAGCCGGTCACGGGTGCACCTCAGCCACACTCAAGGTACTAAACGACATAACCGCCATCGATAAAAGACAGTACTGTGCAGCCGTCTTCATCGACCTCGCCAAGGCTTTCGACTCTGTCAATCACCATATTCTTATCGGCAGACTCAGTAGCCTCGGCTTCTCGGATGACTGCCTTGCCTGGTTCACCAATTACTTTGCAGACAGAGTTCAGTGTGTCAAATCGGAGGGCATGTTGTCCGGTCCTCTGGCAGTCTCTATGGGGGTGCCACAGGGTTCAATTCTCGGGCCGACTCTTTTCTCTGTGTATATCAATGATGTTGCTCTTGCTGCGGGCGATTCCCTGATCCACCTCTACGCAGACGACACCATTCTATACACTTTCGGCACGTCATTGGACACTGTGCTATCTAACCTCCAAACGAGCTTCAATACAACACTCCTTCCGTGGCCTCCAACTGCTCTTAAACGCTAGTAAAACCAAATGCATGCTTTTCAACCGATCGCTGCCTGCACCCGCTTGCCCGACTAGCATCACCACACTGGATGGTTCCGACCTTGAATATGTGGACACCTATAAGTACCTAGGTGTCTGGCTAGACTGCAAACTCTCCTTCCAGACCCATATCAAACATCTCCAATCGAAAATCAAATCAAGAGTCGGCTTACCCTAGTAAAACTGACTATCCTACCGATCCTCGACTACGGCGATGTCATCTACAAAATGGCTTCCAACACTCTTCTCAGCAAACTGCATCCAGTTATCACAGTGCCATCCGTTTTGTCACTAAAGCACCTTATACTACCCACCACTGCGACTTGTATGCTCTAGTCGGCTGGCCCTCGCTACATATTCGTCGCCAGACCCACTGGCTCCAGGTCATCTACAAGGCCATGCTAGGCAAAGCTCCGCCTTATCTCAGCTCACTGGTCACGATGGCAACACCCATCCGTAGCACGCGCTCCAGCAGGTGTATCTCATTGAGCATCCCCAAAGCCAACACCTCATTCGGCCGCCTTTCGTTCCAGTACTCTGCTGCCTGTGACTGGAACGATTTGCAAAAATCGCTGAAGTTGGAGACTTATCTCCCTCACCAACTTCAAACATCAGCTATCTGAGCAGCTAACCGATCGCTGCAGCTGTACATAATCTATTGGTAAATAGCCCACCCATTCTCACCTACCTCATCCCCACAGTTTTTATTTATTTACCTTTCTGCTCTTTTGCACACAAATATCTCTACCTGTACATGATCATCTGATCATTTATCACTCCAGTGTTAATCTGCAATATTGTAATTATTCGCCTACCTCCTCATGCCTTTTGCACACATTGTATATAGACTCCCCTTTTTTTTTTCTACTGTGTTATTGACTTGTTAATTGTTTACTCCATGTGTAACTCTGTGTTGTCTGTTCACTCTGCTATGCTTTATCTTGGCCAGGTCGCAGTTGCAAATGAGAACCTGTTCTCAACTAGCCTACCTGGTTAAATAAAGGTGAAAAAATTAAAAAATTGCGTAACAGGCAGTCTCCTCGTGGAGTGCAAAGTAATCAGGTGGTTAGAGCATTGGACTAGTTAAATAAAGGTTAAATAAAGGTGTTTTAAAATTGTAAAAAAGTTATATTTATCTGCCAAATCGGTGTCCAAAAATACCGTTTTCCGATTTGTTATGAAAACTTGAAATCGGCCCTAATTAATCGGCCATTCCGATTAATCGATTGACCTCTAGCGGAGATCATCCGTTCACCTACTTTGCGTCACAGAGACATTGCGGTCTAATGTCCATTGCTTTTGTTATTGACCAAATACTTATTTTCCACCATAATTTGCAAATAAATTCATGAAAAATCCTACGATGTGATTTTCTGGATTTTTTTTCCTCTCATTTTGAAGTGTACCTATGATGAAAATTACAGGCCTCATCTTTTTAAGTGGGAGAACTTGCACAATTGGCGGCTGACTAAATACTTTTTTCCCCCACTGTGTGTGTGTGTGTGTGTGTGTATATATCTCACACACACACACATGTTGCCAAAATGCAATCTGGATAACTATTTTTAATCCTATGTTGATAGTTAATGTACCAATTATATGACAATGGAACAATACACAACATTCATATTTTACTAACTTACAGTTCATTTAAGGAAATCGGTCAATTGAAATAAATTCATTTGGACCAAATATATGGATTTCACCAGACTGGGAATGCAGTTGTGAGGCTTGTTGGACGTACTGCCAAATTCTTCACAACGACGTTGGAGGCCGCTTATGGTAGAGAAATTAACATTAAATTCTCTGGCAACAGCTCTGGTGGACATTCCTGCAGTCAGCATGCCAATTGCATGCTCCCTCAACTTGAGACGTCTGGGGTGTTGTGTGACACACTACACATTTTAGTGGCCTTTTTAATGTCCCCAGCACAAGGTGCACCTGTGTAATGATCATTCTCTTTAATGAGCTTCTTGATATACGTCAGGTGGATGGAATATTTTGGCAAAGGAGAAATGCTCACTAACAGGAATGTAAACTAATATGTGCACACAATTTGAAAGAAATAAGCTTTTTGTGCGTATGGAACATTTCTAGGATCTTTTATTTCAGCTCATGAAACATGGGACCAACATTTTATTTCTATGTATTCATTCTGATAGACCCTAATAGCAACAGCTCATATCGATGCCAATGGAGTCCCCTCACGCCTCTCTGTTCACCTTTGTCCTCTTAGTTGACTTGATTCCTCTCCATTGTTTGTGTAAACATCCGTAAGGGCAATTACGTTTATAGCTCTCTTTATCTAGAAGTGTTGGGTTAAACCAGTGCTTAGATTGGAGGAAGTTGGTATAACCCAGCTGAAGGAAGTGATGTCCCAAAGGTATAGAAATTCATTTAATTATAAAATTAAATGGAATGGCACTGAATGGTCTCTCTGCTTGAAGAGCAAGGAATTCAATTGAGAGATCAATACAAATGGAAAGCAAGGTGGTGAATGGAGTTTGTAGCGGAAATGTACGCTGTTAGTTATTGTGTGCATGTGCCTTTTTAAAGTCTGACTTGATAAAGAAGGTCAATGTCCAGACTCCAGGGCAGCATGTGTGTATGAGGATGTAGGCGGTGCTAAGAGCCTTGTGTTGTGGTTATTGTCTGGTACGGCTGCAGCCGTATTACAACGGAGTGTCTGGTCTACTGTTTCTAACAGCTGAGATGCTGTGTTTGCTCTTCGTCATTAATCTATGAAGATGATCTCACAAATGGTTTATCAAGACACAACTTTTCCAGAACTACAGATTTAGCAATTTAGCAAAGTTCTGCTTTGGCTATTCAGATCAGTTTAGATTAAGTTGAAAGAGCTCTCATGGTTAACTTTTATTTAACTAGACAAGTTAAATATGCAAGCCTGTCAATTTTCCTTTCACTTTGACTTGAGGTTTCTGTCCACAACACCAAGGACTGATTGACCACAAAAGCATGCAATAACACCGCGGCTTATGTATTTTCTCTCCAAATGACGAGTTGTGTTCAGCTTGTAAATAGTAGTTATTCATTGTCTAGTCAGCATTGTGTAGAGGCCAAGATTATATTTAGTAACACGTGGTTCATCTGTTTTCTGCTTAATTTTATATTAGCCTTTCTCCATTTTATTTTTGTCTTTCCATTTCTTAGGTGTCACACCAGTTAATATATATATAATGCAATAGGTGTCTATTTATCATGGTTCCACCTCTTCTGGCTAGCAGCCAGTATCATTAGGTTTCTTTTACATTTCTCTGCAATATGCAGAAGATTCATTATCAGATTCACTTTATCCCCTGGCCAGCATTCAGCAGGTTTAAAGTTCTCTAGACAATCTCTATAATATGCAGAAGAGACTTTTGCGTTGCTTAGTTGGAACAGGAAATGGCTTGTGGCTTTTTAGTCACGATGCTGACTGACGATGCATCTGTTCCTTTTTTTATAGTCTAAATTTCGCACCTCTCCTCCACCCACGGCGAACTAACACCGCCAAGCCTCCCGTCTATCTAGCTGCTGACATTGCTTAAAAAAACATTCAGTCTACATCAGAAGTTGGTCAATGCACGCCACGCAGAATAAGAGATGTATTTGCATTTTGAAACCTCAAGAATTTAGAGTGTTTGATTGGCTGTTACACGGTGGCCTTTTTCAGTCAGTCAGTGGCCCTTTTCAGTCAGTCAGTGGCCGATTATGACCATTAAACAACGCATGAT
>NW_027034607.1:0-5000 GCF_034236695.1 Oncorhynchus nerka | reverse complement strand
TGTACCGGTACACCCTGTATATAGCCTCCACATTGACTCTGTACCGGTACCGGTACCGGTTGGGACTTCCGGGTTGGAGCGATCTGGTCGCATCCGCGCTTCGGTCTGCAGGTTGTATAACTTTTTCATTACATTTCATTACATTTCATTATAGTACAACGGTCTGATTTGTCTAATCTTAGCAATTTCCTCTTAGCTAGCTACATAGTCGTCGTTGTATCAAAGATAATTGCGTAATTATCGTATTTCGTCGTCTCCTATCTGTCGTCTCCTATCTGTCCAACACGTTCACCGTCTACCGTAGCACTGTAGTAACTATCACACTCAACTGAACGTCTTGATTAGTGTAGTGTTAGCTAGCTACATAGCTAGCTACATAGTTGTCTTTGCTGTCTTCGTATCCAAGATAATTGTGTAGCTTAGAGTGTGGAGTCTTAGAGTGATAATTGCGTTATTATCGTATTTCGTCGCCCTCCTATCTGCCTAGCAGCTAGCCAGCTAGCATACGTTCACCGGCTACCGTAGCACTGTAGTAACTATCACACTCAACTGAACGACTTGATTAGTGTAGTGTTAGCTAGCTACATAGCTAGCTACATAGTTGTCTTTGCTGTCTTCGTATCCAAGATAATTGTGTAGCTTAGAGTGTGGAGTCTTAGAGTGATAATTGCGTTATTATCGTATTTCGTCGCCCTCCTATCTGCCTAGCAGCTAGCCAGCTAGCATACGTTCACCGGCTACTGTAGCACTGTAGTAACTATCACACTCAACCGAACGACTTGATTAGTGTAGTATTAGATAGCTACATAGTTGTCTTTGCTGTCTTCGTATCCAAGATAATTGTGTAGTTTAGAGTGTGTAGTCTTAGAGTGATTATCTTAATTCACCGAGGTTAGCTAGCCAGCTATTTTGTCGTCCTTAACGTAGGAGACACTCCTAGCTAGCCAATAGCCAGCCAACGTCTACTGAATAGAACTTTCGCATTCCGGTCGCATTCCGCGTCGCTCCACAGGTAGTATCACTTTTTCATTTCATTTCATTACAGTCCCAACGGTGTGATTTGTTTGATCGTAGCTAGCTACATAGCTAGCTACATAGCCGTCTTTGTTTCAAAGATAATTGTGTAGTCTAGAGCGATTTTCTAGGTTAGCTAGCCAGCTATTGTCGTTCTCCTAACGCAACGTAACGTAACCAACACTGCTAGCTAGCCAGCTAGCTCCCGATAAGCAGCATTGTAGAAACTTCACACTCAACGGTACGACTTGATTAGGGTAGTGTCAACAACGCAGCTAGCCTACCCCAGCAGTACTCTATCATTTTAATCATTTTAGTCAATTAGATTCTTGCTACGTAAGCTTAACTTTCTGAACATTCGAGACGTGTAGTCCACTTGTCATTCCAATCTCCTCTGCATTAGCGTAGCCTCTTCTCTAGCCTGTCAACTATGTGTCTGTCTATCCCTGTCCCTCTCTGCACAGACCATACAAACGCTCCACACCGCATGGCCGCAGCCACCCTAATCTGGTGGTCCCAGCGCGCACGACCCACGTGGAGTTCCAGGTCTCCGGTAGCCTCTGGGAACTGCCGATCTGCGGCCAACAAGGCAGAGTTCATCTCAGCCTATGCCTCCCTCCAGTCCCTCGACTTCTTGGCTCTGACGGAAACATGGATCACCACAGACAACACCGCTACTCCTACTGCTCTCTCTTCGTCCGCCCACGTGCTCTCGCACACCCCGAGAGCTTCTGGTCAGCGGGGTGGTGGCACCGGGATCCTCATCTCTCCCAAGTGGTCATTCTCTCTTTCTCCCCCTTACCCATCTGTCTATCGCCTCCTTTGAATTCCATGCTGTCACAGTTACCAGCCCTTTCAAGCTTAACATCCTTATCATTTATCGCCCTCCAGGTTCCCTCGGAGAGTTCATCAATGAGCTTGATGCCTTGATAAGCTCCTTTCCTGAGGACGGCTCACCTCTCACAGTTCTGGGCGACTTTAACCTCCCCACGTCTACCTTTGACTCATTCCTCTCTGCCTCCTTCTTTCCACTCCTCTCCTCTTTGACCTCACCCTCTCACCTTCCCCCCTACTCACAAGGCAGGCAATACGCTCGACCTCATCTTTACTAGATGCTGTTCCTCCACTAACCTCATTGCAACTCCCCTCCAAGTCTCCGACCACTACCTTGTATCCTTTTCCCTCTCGCTCTCATCCAACACTTCCCACACTGCCCCTACTGATGGTATCGCGCCGTCCCAACCTTCGCTCTCTCTCCCCCCGCTACTCTCTCCTCTTCCATCCTATCATCTCTTCCCTCTGCTCAAACCTTCTCCAACCTATCTCCTGATTCTGCCTCCTCAACCCTCCTCTCCTCCCTTTCTGCATCCTTTGACTCTCTATGTCCCCTATCCTCCAGGCCGGCTCGGTCCTCCCCTCCCGCTCCGTGGCTCGACGACTCATTGCGAGCTCACAGAACAGGGCTCCGGGCAGCCGAGCGGAAATGGAGGAAAACTCGCCTCCTGCGGACCTGGCATCCTTTCACTCCCTCCTCTCTACATTTTCCTCCTCTGTCTCTGCTGCTAAAGCCACTTTCTACCACTCTAAATTCCAAGCATCTGCCTCTAACCCTAGGAAGCTCTTTGCCACCTTCTCCTCCCTCTTGAATCCTCCTCCCCCCCCCCCTCCCTCCTCCCTCTCTGCAGATGACTTCGTCAACCATTTTGAAAAGAAGGTCGACGACATCCGATCCTCGCTTTGCTAAGTCAAACGACACCGCTGGTTCTGCTCACACTGCCCTACCCTGTGCTCTGACCTCTTTCTCCCCTCTCTCTCCAGATGACATCTCGCGTCTTGTGACGGCCGGCCGCCCAACAACCTGCCCGCTTGACCCTATCCCCTCCTCTCTTCTCCAGACCATCTCCGGTGACCTTCTCCTTACCTCACCTCGCTCATCAACTCATCCCTGACCGCTGGCTACGTCCCTCCAGTCTTCAAGAGAGCGAGAGTTGCACCCCTTCTGAAAAAACCTACACTCGATCCCTCCGATGTCAACAACTACAGACCAGTATCCCTTCTTTCTTTTCTCTCCAAAACTCTTGAACGTGCCGTCCTGGCCAGCTCTCCCGCTATCTCTCAGAATGACCTTCTTGATCCAAATCAGTCAGGTTTCAAGACTAGTCATTCAACTGAGACTGCTCTTCTCTGTATCACGGAGGCGCTCCGCACTGCTAAAGCTAACTCTCTCCTCTGCTCTCATCCTTCTAGACCTATCGGCTGCCTTCGATACTGTGAACCATCAGATCCTCCTCTCCACCCTCTCCGAGTTGGGCATCTCCGGCGCGCCCACGCTTGGATTGCGTCCTACCTGACAGGTCGCTCCTACCAGGTGGCGTGGCGAGAATCCGTCTCCTCACCACGTGCTCTCACCACTGGTGTCCCCAGGGCTCTGTTCTAGGCCCTCTCCTATTCTCGCTATACACCAAGTCACTTGGCTCTGTCATAACCTCACATGGTCTCTCCTATCATTGCTATGCAGACGACACACAATTAATCTTCTCCTTTCCCCACTTCTGACGACCAGGTGGCGAATCGCATCTCTGCATGTCTGGCAGACATATCAGTGTGGATGACGGATCATCACCTCAAGCTGAACTCGGCAAGACGGAGCTGCTCTTCCTCCCGGGAAGGACTGCCTGCTCCATGATCTCGCCATCACGGTTGACAACTCCATTGTGTCCTCGCCCAGAGCGCTAAGAACCTTGGCGTGATCCTGGACAACACCCTGTCGTTCTCAAATAACATCAAGGCGGTGGCCCGTTCCTGTAGGTTCATGCTCTACAACATCCGCAGAGTACGACCCTGCCTCACACAGGAAGCGGCGCAGGTCCTAATCCAGGCACTTGTCATCTCCCCGGGATTACTGCAACTCGGTGGCTGGGCTCCCTGCCTGTGCCATTAAACCCCTACAACTCATCCAGAACGCCGCAGCCCGTCTGGTGTTCAACCTTCCTGCCCTTCACGTCACCCCGCTCCTCCGCTCCTCCACTGGCTTCCAGTTGAAGCTCGATCCGCTACAAGACCATGGTGCTTGGCTCACGGAGCTGTGAGGGGAACGGCACTCACTACCTCCAGGCTCTGATCAGGCCCTACACCCAAACAAGGGCACTGCGTTCATCCACCTCTGGCCTGCTCGCCTCCCTACCACTGAGGAAGTACAGTTCCCGTCCTCAGCCCAGTCAAAACTGTTCGCTGCCTGGCCCCCAATGGTGGAACAAACTCCCTCACGACGCCAGGACAGCGGAGTCAATCACCACCTTCCGGAGACACCTGAAACCCCACCTCTTTTAAGGAATACCTAGGATAGGATAAAGTAATCCTTCTCCCCCCCCCTTTAAAAGACCTAGATGCACTATTGTAAAGTGGCTGTTCCACTGGATGTCATAAGGTGAAAGCACCATTTGTAAGTCGCCTGGATAAGAGCGTCTGCTAAATGACTTAAATGTAAATGTAAATGTACCCCCTGTATATAGCCTCCACACTGACTCTGTACCGGTACCCCTGTATATAGCTCCCATGACTCTGTACCGTATAGCCTCTTGCTCTGTATATAGCTCCACATTGACTCTGTACCGGGCCTCCACATTGACTCTGTATATAGCCTCCACATTGACTCTGTACCAGTACCCCTGTACCGTATAGCCTCCACATTGACTCTGTACCGGTACCCCTGTATATAGCCTCCACATTGACTCTGTACCGTACTTCTGTATATAGCCTCCACATTGACTCTGTACCGTACTCTGTATATAGCTCTACATTGACTCTGTACTGGTACACCCTGTATATAGCTCCACATTGACTCTGTACTGTACTTCTGTATATAGCCTTCCACATTGACTCTGTACTGTACCCCTGTATATACTCCACATTGACTCTGTATTTGGTACCCTGTATGTAGCCTCCACATTGACTCTGTACTCTGCATATAGCTCTCCACATTGACT
>NW_027034606.1:0-8356 GCF_034236695.1 Oncorhynchus nerka | reverse complement strand
GTCAGTGTGGAGGCTATATACAGGGGCACCAGTACCGAGTCAGTGTGGAGGCTATATACAGGGTGCACCGGTACCGAGTCAGTGTGGAGGCTATATACAGGGGGCACCAGTACCGAGTCAGTGTGGAGGCTATATACAGGGGGCACCAGTACCGAGTCAGTGTGGAGGCTATATACAGGGTGCTACCGGTACCGAGTCAGTGTGGAGGCTATATACAGGGGCACCGGTACCGAGTCAGTGTGGAGGCTATATACAGGGGGCACCAGTACCGAGTCAGTGTGGAGGCTATATACAGGGGCACCAGTACCGAGTCAGTGTGGAGGCTATATACAGGGTGTTACGGTACCGAGTCAGTGTGGAGGCTATATACAGGGTGCACCAGTACCGAGTCAGTGTGGAGGCTATATACAGGGGGCACCAGTACCGAGTCAGTGTGGAGGCTATATACGGGGCACCAGTACCGAGTCAGTGTGGAGGCTATATACAGGGGCACCAGTACCGAGTCAGTGTGGAGGCTATACAGGGGCACGGTACCGGAGTCAGTGTGGAGGCTATAGACAGGGGGCACCGATACCGAGTCAGTGTGGGGCTATATACAGGGTGCACCAGTACCGAGTCAGTGTGGAGGCTATATACAGGGGGCACCGGTACCGGGAGTCAGTGTGGGGCTATATACAGGTGTTACGGTACCGAGTCAGTGTGGAGCTAGACAGGGCTATATACTATATACAGGGGCACCGGTACCGAGTCAGTGTGGGGGCTATATACAGGGTGTTACGGTACCGGTGTGGAGGCTATATACAGTGTGGAGGCTAGGCTATATACAGGGGCACCAGTACCGAGGCAGTGTGGAGGGTATATACAGGGGCACCAGTACCGAGTCAGTGTGGGGGCTATATACAGGGTGTTACGGTACCGAGTCGGTGTGGAGGCTATATAAAGGGTGGCAACGGTACCGAGTCAGCGTGGGAGGCTATATACAGGGGCACCAGTACCGAGTCAGTGTGGAGGTATATACAGGGGGCACCAGTACCGGGTCAGTGTGAGGGTATACAGGGTGTTACGGTACTGAGTCGGTGTGGAGGCTATATACAGGGTGTAACTGTACCGAGTCAGCGTGGTATATACAGGGGCACCAGTACCGAGTCAGTGTGGAGGGTATATACAGGGGGCACCAGTACCGGGTCAGTGTGGAGGGTATATACAGGGTGTTGGAGGCTATATACAGGGGGCACCAGAGAGGGCAGTGTGGAGGCTATATACAGGGTGTACCTGTACCGAGTCAGTGTGGGGGGTATATACAGGGGCACCAGTACCGAGGTCAGTGTGGAGGCTATATACAGGGGGCACCAGTACCGAGGCAGTGTGGAGCTATATACAGGGGCACCGGTGCCGAGTCAGTGTGGAGGCTATACAGGGGCACCAGTACCGGGTCAGTGTGGGAGGCTATATACAGGGGCACCGGGTACCGAGTCAGTGTGGAGGCTATATACAGGGGGCACCGGTGCCGGAGGTCAGTGTGGAGGCTATATACAGGGGCACCAGTACCGAGGCAGTGTGGAGGTATATACAGGGGGCACCAGTACCGAGTCAGTGTGGAGGCTATATACAGGGGCACCAGTACCAGTCAGTGTGGAGGCTATATACAGGGGGCACCAGTACCGAGTCAGTGTGGAGGCTATATACAGGGGGCACCGGTACCGAGTCAGTGTGGAGGCTATATACAGGGGACACCAGTACCGAGGCGGTGTGGAGGGTATATACAGGGGGCACCAGTACCGAGTCAGTGTGGAGGCTATATACAGGGGGCACCAGTACCGAGTCAGTGTGGAGGCTATATACAGGTGGGGGCACCGGGTGCCGGGTCAGTGTGGAGGGTATATACAGGGTGTTGTGGGGGGTATATACAGGGGGCACCAGTACCGAGTCAGTGTGGGGGCTATATACAGGGTGTTACGGTGCCGAGTCAGTGTGGAGGCTATATACAGGCTACCGAGTCAGTGTGGGGGGTATATACAGGGGGCACCAGTAGGGGCACCAGTACTGAGTCAGTGTGTGGGGGCTATATACAGGGTGTTACCTATATACAGGGGGCACCAGTGATGTGGAGGCTATATACAGGGTAAGCGGTACCGAGTACCAGGGGGCACCAGCATCAGTCAGTGTGGAGGCTATATACAGGGGGCACCGGTACCGAGTCAGTGTGGAGGCTATATACAGGGGGCACCAGTACCGAGGCAGTGTGGAGGGTATATACAGGGGGCACCAGTACCGAGTCAGTGTGGAGGCTATATACAGGCTATATATAAGGTATTACATTCCCCCAGGCTGATTGTATATTGTAATAAGGTATTACATTCCCCAGGCTGATTGTATATTGTAGTAAGGTATTACATTCCCCCAGGCTGATTGTATATTGTAATAAGGTATTACATTCCCCAGGCTGATTGTATATTGTAGTAAGGTATTACATTCCCCCAGGCTGATTGTATATTGAAATAAGGTATTACATTCCCCAGGCTGATTGTATATTGTAATAAGGTATTACATTCCCCCAGGCTGATTGTATATTGTAATAAGGTATTAGCATTACATTCCCCCAGGCTGATTGTATATTGTAGTAACATTACATTCCCCCAGGCTGATTGTATATTGTAGTAAGGTATTACATTCCCCCAGGCTGATTGTATATTGTAGTAAGGTATTACCTTCCCCAGGCTGATTGTATATTGTAATAAGGTATTACATTCCCCAGGCTGATAGTATATTGTAGTAACATTACATTCCCCAGGCTGATTGTATATTGTAGTAAGGTATTACATTCCCCAGGCTGATTGTATATTGTAATAAGGTATTACATTCCCCCAGGCTGATTGTATATTGTAATAAGATAGTAACATTACATTCCCCCAGGCTGATTGTATATTGTAATAAGGTATTACATTCCCCAGGCTGATTGTATATTGTAGTAACATTACATTCCCCAGGCTGATTGTATATTGTAATAAGGTATTACATTCCCCCAGGCTGATTGTATATTGTAGTAAGGTATTACATTCCCCCAGGCTGATTGTATATTGTAGTAACATTACATTCCCCCAGGCTGATTGTATATTGTAATAAGGTATTACATTCCCCAGGCTGATTGTATATTGTAATAAGGTATTACCTTCCCCAGGCTGATTGTATATTGTAATAAGGTATTACATTCCCCAGGCTGATAGTATATTGTAATAAGAGTGTACATTCCCCCAGGCGGTGTATATTGTAATAAGGTATTACATTCCCCAGGCTGATTGTATATTGTAATAAGGTATTACATTCCCCAGGCTGATTGTATATTGTAGTAATTGTACTGTACTGTGTTAGAATACTTGATACATGTTAGACGTGACTGTACTGTTAGAATACTTGGTCCATGTTAGATGTGACTGTACTGTGTTAGAATACTTGGTCTATGTTAGACGGACTGTACTGTGTTAGAATACTTGGTCCATGTTAGATGTGACTGTACTGTGTTAGAATACTTGGTCCATGTTAGATGTGACTGTACTGTGTTAGAATACTTGGTCTATGTTAGACGTGACTGTACTGTGTAAGACGCCCTTGAACTGCAGCCTACTGCCCATTCAGCTCTGTTCTGTTCATAAACTCCCAGTGTAGGAAACCAGAGCTGGCTCGACATGTGCTCCAGTTCATTCATCATTCATTCTCTGTGTAACATTGCCCCAGTGGCCAGTCTGAAAACAGCATAGTGTGTTTTGTAGCCTGGGCGGCTGTAGCATCTGCTGTAAAAGTGAGTTAGGGGTGAGAGCTGCCGGGCTAATCCAGCAGTCCAGACGCAGACAGAGGCAGGGTACATCCCACGTGGAACCCTATTATAGTGCACTATGTGTGGAACCCTATTATAGTGCAATATGTAAAAGTGGAACCCTATTATAGTGCACTATGTAAAGTGGAACCCTATTATAGTGCACTATGTAAAGTGGAACCCTATTATAGTGCACTATGTAAGTTGAGTCCTATTATAGTGCACTATGTAAAGTGGAACCCTATTATAGTGCACTATGTAAAAGTGGGAACCCTATTATAGTGCACTATGTAAAGTGGAACCCTATTATAGTGTACTATGTAAAGTGGAACCCTATTATAGTGCACTATGTAAAGTGGAACCCTATTATAGTGCACTATGTAAAGTGGAACCCTATTATAGTGCACTATGTAAAGTGGAACCCTATTATAGTGTACTATGTAAAGTGGAACCCTATTATAGTGCCCTATGAAAATTGGAACCCTATTATAGTGCCTATGTAAAGTGGAACCCTATTATAGTGCACTATGTAAAGTGGAACCTATTATAGTGCACTATGTAAAGTGGAACCTATTATAGTGCACTATGTAAATGGAACCCTATTATAGTGCACTATGTAAAGTGGAACCTATTATAGTGCCCTATGTAAAGTGGAACCCTATTATAGTGCCCTATGTAAAGTGGAACCCTATTATAGTGCACTATGTAAAGTGGAACCCTATTATAGTGCACTATGTAAAAAGTGGAGCCCTATTATAGTGCCCTATGTAAAGTGGAACCCTATTATAGTGCACTATGTAAAATGGAACCTATTATAGTGCACTATGTAAAGTGGAGCCCTATTATAGTGCACTATGTAAAGTGGAGCCATTCAGGCCTGAGAATCACTGGCCCCTGCGAACAGTCATTAATAACCTCAGTTATAGAAGGTCTGCTAGAAAACTGTCATTAATACCCTCAGTTATAGAAAGTCTGCCAGAAAACTGTCATTAATCAAATCAAATCCAAATCAAATCAAATGTATTTATATGGCCCTTCGTACATCAGCTGATATCTCAAAGTGCTGTACAGAAACCCAGCCTAAAACCCCAAACAGCAAGCAATGCAGGTGTAGAAGCACGGTGGCTAGGAAAAACTCCCTAGAAAGGCCAAAACCTAGGAAGAAACCTAGAGAGGAACCAGGCTATGTGGGGTGGCCAGTCCTCTTCTGGCTGTGCCGGTGGAGATTATGTCACGAACCGGCTCAAAGCCCGTAACAAAGGAGACAACGTGGAGATAAGGAGTAGCAAAATATATATTTATTAACTAAAGCAACTAAGTATAATATACAATGGTGTGTGTAATCAGTAATCAGTAGTGTAAGTGAGTGTTTTGCATGCATGAATGTGATAATGCAGGGTGTTGAAAGATGCCAAAGCAAACAAACAAAAGGCCACCAAGAACCACAACACAATCTACAAAAGGTGTCTGCATGGAGAGAGTCTCCTCCATGAATGTGGAAGAGGTCTATTTATCCTGGAGACACCTGGCCCAGGTGTTTCCCATGTAGCTGACGACCCTCCCAACTCCGCCCACCGGCATCCTAATAAGGAAACAAGAACAAAGACAGAATACGGCAGACAGAGTGGGAGGGTCGTCACAATTATAACAGAACATGGCCAAGATGTTCAAATGTTCATAAATGACCAGCATGGTCAAATAATAATAATCACAGGCAGAACAGTTGAAACTGGAGCAGCACGGCCAGGTGGACTGGGGACAGCAAGGAGTCATCATGTCAGGTAGTCCTGAGGCATGGTCCTAGGGCTCAGGTCCTCCGAGAGAGAAAAGAAAGAGAGAAAGAGAGAATTAGAGAGAGCATACTTAAATTCACACAGGACACCGGATAGGACAGGAGAAGTACTCCAGATATAACAAACTGACCCTAGCCCCGACACATAAACTACTGCAGCATAAATACTGGAGGCTGAGACAGGAGGGTCAGGAGACACTGTGGCTCCATCCGATGACACCCCGGACAGGGCCTAACAGGAAGGATATAACCCCACCCACTTTGCCAAAGCACAGCCTCCACACCACTAGAGGATATCTTCAACCACCAACTTACCACCCTGAGACAAGGCAGAGTATAGCCCACAAAGATCTCCGCCACGGCACAACCCAAGGGGGGCGCCAACCCGCAGTTATAGAAGGTCCCACTGTCATTAATACTCTGTTATAGAAGGTCTGCTAGAAAACTGTCATTAATACTCTGTTATAGAAGGTCTCAGTTATAGAAGGTCTGCCAGAAAACTGTAATTAATACTCTGTTATAGAAGGTCTGCCCAAAAACTGTCATTAATACTCTGTTATAGAAGGTCTCAGTTATAGAAGGTCTGCCAGAAAACTGTCATTAATACTCTGTTATAGAAGGTCTCTGTTATAGAAGGTCTACCAGAAAACTGTCATTAATACTCTGTTATAGAAGGTTTGCCAGAAAACTGTCATTAATACTATGTTATAGAAGGTTTGCTAGAAAACTGCCATTAATACTCTGTTATAGAAGGTCTCAGTTATAGAAGGTCTGCCAGAAAACTGTCATTAATACTCTGTTATCTCGAATTATGGACACCACTGTATATCGACTCAAGTTGGGCTGGACTCTCAGTCGAGTCTCTCAGGTCAAACCATGGTTGATCACATGATCAACAAGTGTTGTCCTAATCTCATCAGAGATGGCTCTCCTTCTTCTCTCCAGGTCAAATCTCGATCAACAAGTGTTGTCCCTAATCACATCAGAGATGGCTCTCCTTCTTCTCTCCAGGTCACAAGTGTTGATCTCATGAAACAAGTCTAATCTCATCAGAGATGGCTCTCCTTCTTCTCTCCAGGTCAAACCGTGGTTGATCACATGATCAATGGCTCTCTCTCTCTCCTTCTTAAACAGGGTTTATGGTATATCAAACATGTACTATTATGAAAGCAGTGTTTGCCATTTGATGCAAATCTTCACTCTGACATGTGTTCATGGCATTTTGAATGCAGTGTTACATTCTGAAGAGACGTGAGGCATTTTGCATTTGTGTGTGCAGTTTTGGGAATTGTGTGTAGAGTTTTGAAAAAAGGAGACAGTTTTGAAAAAGCGTGTGTAAGCAGTTGGAAAAAACTGTTAAAAGCATCCTGTACTTTTCAGAGTTAACGACTTATTATATTTAATGGGTAAATGGCGTCTTTAGCAATAGTTTATGCATATTGAGTTATTGCTTTCTTGTAAATGCTTCCCAGTAGGCTCCCGCCAACATAGCGCCTTGTAGTGAAATATTCCTAAATCAAGACTACATAATGAACCACCTTAGGCTGCACACTTACAACTTACACCACCTCTGCCTGCGTGTGTGTGTGTGTGTGTGTGTGTGTGTGTGTGTGTGTGTGTGTGTGTGTGTGTGTGTGTGTGTGTGTGATTGTGGTGTGATTGTGTGTGTGTGTGGCCATCTGTGTGTGGTGTGCATCTGTGTGTGTGTGTGTGTGTGTGCATCTGTGTGTGTGTGCATCTGTGTGTGTGTGTGCATCTGTGTGTGTGTGTGTGTGTGTGTGTGTGTGTGTGTGTGTGTGTGTGTGTGTGTGTGTGTGTGTGTGTGTGTGTGTGTGTGTGTGTGTGTGTGTGTGTGTGTGTGTGTGTGTGTGTGTGTGTGTGTGTGTGTGTGTGTGTGTGTGTGTGTGATTGTGGCCGAATGTGAATATTCACATCCATTTCATTTGGTATTTAATTTGCCTCCTTTTCTGTTTTTAACAAGCTCCCCAGTAACTAACACAGGCCCAAGGCCCTAACCTAACAAACGCTCAGCTTTCAAAATAGCTTCCTGGATTCCTTAATGCAAAATATTTGAGCAATAACCATCTGTGTTAATTCAATTAACCTAATAAGTATAAATTACGAAGCTAATTAGGAAGCTCGTTCCAATCACATGTTCAATATTGTCCTTTAGTTCAAATGAATTCAAACCAAATCTCATTTTATTTGTCACATGCGACGAATACAACAAGTGTCGACTTTACCGTGAAATGCTGAATACAACAAGTGTCGACTTTACCGTGAAATGCTGAATCCAACAAGTGTCGACTTTACCGTGAAATGCTGACTGACCAGCCCTTAACCAACAGTGGAGTTCAAGAAGAAAATGTTTACCAAGTAGACTGAAATAAAAAATAATCATAAAAAGTAACACAATAAGAAAATCAATAACGAGGCTCCATACAGGGGCACCAGTACCGGGTCAGTGTGGAGGGTATATACAGGGTGTTACGGTACCGAGTCGGTGTGGAGGCTATATACAGGGGGCACCAGTACCGAGTCAGTGTGGAGGCTATATACAGGGTGTTACGGTACCGAGTCGGTGTGGAGGCTATATACAGGGTGTTACGGTACCGAGTCAGTGTGGAGGCTATATACAGGGGGCACCAGTACCGAGTCAGTGTGGAGGCTATATACAGGGGGCACCAGTACCGAGTCAGTGTGGAGGCTATATACAGGGGGCACCAGTACCGAGTCAGTGTGGAGGCTATATA
>NW_027034605.1:0-8352 GCF_034236695.1 Oncorhynchus nerka | reverse complement strand
CAGTTATATACTGAGATGGTCTGACTAATGGAGAGAGGTGGAGAGAAAAAGAGGTAGAGAGTAAGAGACAGGGGGAAAGGAGGAGAGGAGGATGGATAAGAGGAGGAGAGGAAACTAATGTACTATAAAGTAATGGTGAGAGGGATGGAGAGGAGAGGAACGGAAAGGAGAGAGGGATGGAGAGGAGAGGAGAGGAGGAGAGAGGAGAAGAGAGGAGAGGAGGAGAGAGGAGAGGATGAGAGAGGAGAGGAGAGGAGAGAGGGATGGAGTGGAGAGGAAAGGAAAGGAGAGAGGGATGGAGAGGAGAGGAGGAGAGAGGAGAGGAGAGGAGAGGAGGATGGAGAGGAGAGAGGGATGGAGAGGAGAGGAACGGAAAGGAGAGAGGGATGGAGAGGAGAGGAGGAGAGAGGAGAGGAGGGGAGAGGAGAGGAGAGGAGAGGAGAGGAGAGGAACGGAGAGAGGGATGGAGAGGAAAGGAAAGGAGAGAGGGATGGAGAGGAAAGGAGAGGAGGAGAGAGGAGAGGAGGAGGAGGAGAGAAGGAGAGGGGAGAGGGATGGAGAGGGAGAGAGGGATTAGAGGAGCGGAAAAGGAGACAGGGATGGAGAGAAGAGGAAAGGAAAGGAGAGAGGGATGGAGAGGAGAGAGGAGAGAGGAGGATGGAGAGGAGAGGGAGAGAGGGATGGAGAGGAGAGGAACGGAAAGGAGAGAGGGATGGAGAGGAGAGGAGAGAGGGATGGAGAGGAAAGGAAAGAGAGAGGGATGGAGAGGGAGAGGAACGGAGAGAGGGATGGAGAGGAGAGGAAAGGAAAGGAGAGAGGGATGGAGAGAGAGGAGAGGAGAGGAGAGGAGGAGAGGAAAGGGGAGAGGGATGGAGAGGAGAGAGGGATGAGGAGGAGCGGAAAGGAGACAGGGATGGAGAGAAGAGGAAAGGAGAGAGGTGAGGAGAGGAGAGGAAAGGAAAGGTAGGTACACCTATAGCTCTGTCGGACACTGGGTCTGTACATAGTCAATGCGTAGGCTTCCAGGGGACTCCTATGGTAGGTACACCTATAGCTCTGTTACATCCTGGGTATGTACATAGTTAATGGTAGGCTTCGAGGGACTCCTATGGTAGGTACACCTATAGCTCTGTTACATCCTCGGGTATGTACATAGTCAATGGTAGGTTTCGAGGGGACTCCTATGGTAGGTACACCTATAGCTCTGTTGCACGCTGGGTCTGTACATAGTCAATGGTAGGCTTCGAGGGGACTCCTATGGTAGGTACACTCTATAGCTGAACTCTTGGCAGTAGTACTGTAGACTACTTTATCACTGACCTCAACCCAGAGTCTCTCAGAGCGTTCACAGTCAGCCCACTGACATCCCTATCAGACCACAGCAAAATCACAGTCTACTTGAACAGAGCAATACTCAATCATGAGGCATCAAAGCCAAAGGAACTGAGCAATATTAAGAAATGCTATAGATGGAAGGAAATGTAATGTGGAAACCTACCAAAAAACAATTAGGCAACAACACATTCATCCCCTTTTAGACAACTTCCTGGACAAAACGTTCCACTGTAATAGTGAAGGTGTAAACTTGGCAGTAGAAAACCTAAACAATATATTTGACCTCTCAGCTTCCCTATCAAATCTAAAAATCAAAAATAAGGTGAAGCAGAAAACCTAAGAAAATGAACAACAATGACAAATGGTTTGATGAAGAATGCAAAAACTATGAAAGAAATTGAGAAACCTGTCCAAAACAAAAACATAGAGACCCAGAAAACCTGAGTCTACGACCTTCACTATGGTGAATCACTAAAACAATACAGAAATACACTATGGAAAAAGAAGGAACAGCATGTCAGAAATCAGCAAAATTATCAATTGAAGAATATGAGAAATCACCCACTTAAAAATAAAAAACACTAAAACAAACAACAACAGGAAGAATTACAGTACTATCCAAAACAGAGACGTGTGGATAAACTAATTTCCAATCTTTTGGCTCTATAACACAGAACAAACAGCAGCATATACATAAATCTTAGAATCAACTGTTAAAGACGACCAGAACCTACTGATTCTCCAACCACATTGAATGAACTATAGACAAAATATTAAACCCTCCAACCCAAAGACCTGTGGTGTTGATGGTTTCCTCAATGAAATGATAAAATATATTTTGACAACAAATTCCAATTGGCCGTAGTTATCGTTATATCTCTAATATTTTTTGGAACCAAGGACCTTGATCACACCAACCATAAAATTACCAAGGCACCTAGATCTTTCTGCACAGATTCTGTCAGACCTGGGCCCCGACAGACCCGGGCCCCGCTGGGCCCTGACTGAATTGGGCCCTGTCAGACCTGTGCCCTGTCAGACCTGGGCCCTGACAGACCTGGGCCCTGACAGACCTGGGCCCTGACTGACCTGGGCCCTGTCAGACCTGGGCCCTGACAGACCTGGGCCCTGACAGACCTGGGCCCTGACAGTCAATCTCAGTAAGACAAAAATAAGGGTGTTCCAAAAAGGTCCAGTTGCCAGGACAACGCATACAAATTCCATCTAGACACCGCTGTCCTAGAGCACACAAAAATTATACAAAACTCTCGGTCTAAATATCAGTGCCACAGGAAACTTCCACAAAGCTGTGAACGATCTGAGAGACAAGGCAAGAAGGGCATTTCTATGCCATCAAAGGAACATCCAATTCGACATACCAATTAGGATCTGGCTAAAAATACTTCTGGAACCCATTGCCATTTATGGTTGTACCGGTACACCCTGTATATAGCCTCCACATTGACTCTGTACCCCCTGTATATAGTCTCCACATTGACTCTGTACCGGTACCCCTGTATATAGCCTCACACTGACTCTGTACCAGTACCCCTGTATATAGTCTCCACATTGACTCTGTACCTGTACCCCCTGTATATAGTCTCCACATTGACTCTGTACCGGTACCCCCTGTATATAGCCTCCACACTGACTCTGTACCGGTACCCCTGTATATAGTCTCCACATTGACTCTGTAACCGTAACACCCTGTATATAGCCTCCACATTGACTCTGTACCTCCCTGTATATAGTCTCCACATTGACTCTGTACCGTAACACCCTGTATATAGCCTCCACATTGACTCTGTACCGTAACACCCTGTATATAGCCTCCACATTGACTCTGTACCGTAACACCCTGTATATAGCCTCCACATTGACTCTGTACACCCTGTATATAGTCTCCACATTGACTCTGTACCCCCTGCATATACCCTCCACATTGACTCTGTACCTCTGTATATAGCCTCCACATTGACTCTGTACCCCCTGTATATAGCCTCCACATTGACTCTGTACCGTACCCCTGTATATAGCCTCCACATTGACTCTGTACCTCCTGTATATACCCTCCACATTGACTCTGTACTCCCTGTATATAGCCTCCACATTGACTCTGTACCGGTACCCCTGTATATAGCCTCCACATTGACTGTGTAATCCCTGTATATAGCCTCCACATTGACTCTGTACCTTCTGTATATAGCCTCCACATTGACTCTGTACCCAGTACCCCCTGTATATAGCCTCCACATTGACTCTGTACCCCCTGTATATAGCCTCCACATTGACTCTGTACCGGTACCCCCTGTATATAGTCTCCACATTGACTCTGTACCGGTACCTCCTGTATATAACCTCCACATTGACTCTGTACCGGAACCCCCTGTATATAGCCTCCACATTGACTCTGTACCGGTACCCCCTGTATATAGCCCCTACATTGACTCTGTACCGTAATACCCTGTATATAGCCTCCACATTGACTCTGTACCGTAATACCCTGTATATAGCCTCCACATTGACTCTGTACCGGTACCCCCTGTATATAGCCTCCACATTGACTCTGTACCGGTACCCCCTGTATATAGCCTCCACATTGACTCTGTACCGTACCCCTGTATATAGTCTCCACATTGACTCTGTACCGGTACCTCCTGTATATAGCCTCCACATTGACTCTGTACCGGAACCCCCTGTATATAGCCTCCACATTGACTCTGTACCGGTACCCCCTGTATATAGCCTCTACATTGACTCTGTACCGTAATACCCTGTATATAGCCTCCACATTGACTCTGTACCATAACACCCTGTATATAGCCTCCACATTGACTCTGTACCGTAACACCCTGTATATAGCCTCCACATTGACTCTGTACCGGTACCCCCTGTATATAGCCTCCACATTGACTCTGTACCATAACACCCTGTATATAGCCTCCACATTGACTCTGTACCATAACACCCTGTATATAGCCTCCACATTGACTCTGTACCGTAACACCCTGTATATAGCCTCCATGACACTTGTACAGACTCACCTCTACCCCACCCCCACATATTTCCCTCAGACGCATAAAGAATTCTAAAACATATCCAAGTTTGCTGAACGTCCATATCTATTGCTTTGCAAATGTAAACATGTGTTTCTATGCCAATAATGCCCATTGAGAGAGAAAGAGAGACTGATGCCATAGAGAGAGAGAGACACACTGATGTCGTAGAGAGAGATGGATACGTATATAGAGAGATAGATACCGTATAGAGAGAGATACACTGATACCGTATAGAGAGAGAGAGATACTTTTTATAGAGAGAGAGACACTGATACTGTATAGAGAGAGAGAGATACTTTTAGAGAGAGATAGAGAGAGAGAGATACTGTAGAGAGAGATATACCTGATACTTCATAGAGAGAGATGGATACTGTATATAGAGAGATAGATACCGTATAGAGATACACTGATACCGGTATGGTGAGAGAGAGAGATACTTTATAGAGAGAGAGACACTGATACTGTATAGAGAGAGAGAGATACTTTATAGAGAGAGATAGAGAGAGAGAGATACTGTATAGAGAGAGATACACTGATACTGTATAGAGAGAGAGATACTGTATAGAGAGAGATAGATACTGTATATAGAGAGATAGATACCGTATAGAGAGAGATACAATGATACTGTATGAGAGAGAGAGATACTCTTATAGAGAGAGATAGAGAGATAGATACTGTATAGAGAGATACACTGATACTGTATAGAGAGAGATGGATACTGTATATAGAGAGATAGATACTGTATAGAGAGAGATGCACTGATACTGTATAGAGAGAGATATATATACTGTATAGAGAGAGATATATACTGTATAGAGAGAGAGAGATACTGTATAGAGAGAGAGAGATACTGTATAGAGAGAGAGAGATACTGTATAGAGAGAGATCGAGATAGATAGATCTGTATAGAGAGAGATACACTGATACTGTATAGAGAGATATATATACTGTATAGAGAGAGATAGAGAGATAGATACTGTATAGAGAGAGATAGAGAGAGATAGATACTGTATAGAGAGAGAGATATATACTGATACTGTATATAGAGAGAGATAGATACTGTATCGAGAGAGATAGATACTGTATAGAGAGAGATAGATACTGTATAGAGAGAGATAGATACTGTATAGAGAGAGATAGATACTGTATAGAGAGAGATAGAGAGAGATAGATACTGTATAGAGAGAGATAGATACTGTATAGAGAGAGATAGAGAGAGATAGATACTGTATAGAGAGATAGATACTGTATAGAGAGAGTAGAGAGAGATATGATACTGTATAGAGAGAGATATAGATATACTGATACTGTATAGAGAGATATAGATATACTGATACTGTATAGAGAGAGAAATAGATACTCTATAGAGAGAGATACACTGATACTGTATAGAGAGAGATACTGTATAGAGAGATAGATATACTGATACTGTATAGAGAGAGAAATATATACTGATACTGTATAGAGAGAGAAATATATACTGTATAGAGAGAGAGATACACTGATACTGTATAGAGAGAGATACTGTATAGAGAGATAGATATACTGATACTGTATAGAGAGAGAAATATATACTGATACTGTATAGAGAGAGATAGATACTGTATGGAGAGATAGATATATTGATACTGTATAGAGAGAGATACTGATACTGTATAGAAAGAGAGATATACTGTATATATATATATATACTGTATAGAGAGAGATATATACTGTATAGAGAGAGAGAGAAATACTGTATAGAGAGAGAGAGATACTGTATAGAGAGATAGATACATACACTGATACTGTATAGAGAGAGAGATAGATACTGTATAGAGAGAGATAGATAATGTATATAGAGAGAGAGATACTGTATAGAGAGAGAGAGATAGATACTGTATATATAGGGAGAGAGAGAGAGAGAGATACTGTATAGAGAGAGATAGATACTGTATAGAGAGAGAGATACTGTATAGAGAGGGAGAGAGAGAGAGAGATACTGTATAGAGAGAGATAGATACTGTATAGAGAGAGAGATACTGTATAGAGAGAGAGAGAGAGAGAGAGAGAGAGATACTGTATAGAGAGAGAGATACACTCATACTGTATAGAGAGAGAGAGATACTGTATAGAGAGAGATAGATACTGTATAGCGAGAGATAGATACTGTATAGAGAGAGATAGATACACTCATACTGTATAGAGAGAGATATATACTGTATAGAGAGAGAGAGATACTGTATAGAGAGAGAGAGATACTGTATAGAGAGAGAGAGATACTGTATAGAGAGAGATCGAGATAGATAGATCTGCATAGAGAGAGACACTGATACTGTATAGAGAGATATATATACATGCATAGAGAGGATAGCAGAGAGATAGATACTGTATAGAGAGATATAGAGAGATAGATACTGTATAGAGAGAGAGATATACTGATACTGTATATAGAGAGAGTAGATACTGTACGAGAGAGATAGATACTGTATAGAGAGATAGATACCGCATAGTAGAGATAGATACTGTATAGACGTAGATAGATACTGTATAGATAGAGATAGGAGAGAGATAGATACTGTATAGAGAGAGATAGAGCAGAGTAGATAACTGTATAGAGAGATAAGATGACGTGTATAGTGAGAGTAGAGGAGATAGATAGCATAGATGAGAGATAGATACTGTACAGAGAGATGAGAGAGATAGATTACTGCATAAGAGATATAGGCATATACTGATTACTGTATAGAGATATAGATATATACCGATACTGTATAGAGAGAGAAATAGATACTCTATAGAGAGAGTACACTGATACTGTATAGAGAGATACTGTATAGAGAGATAGATATACTGATACGTGTATAGAGAGAGAATATATACTGATACTGTATAGAGAGAGAAATATATACTGTAATAGAGAGAGATTACACTGATACTGGGCATAGAGAGATAATTGTATAGAGAGATAGATATACATGTGATACTGTATAGAGAGAGAAATATATACTGATACTGTATAGAGAGATAGATACTGTATGGGAGAGATAGATATATTGATACTGTATAGAGAGAGAGTACTGATACTGTATAGAAAGAGAGATATACTCGTATAGAGAGATATATATACTGTATAGATATATATATATATATATATATATATATATATACTGTATAGAGAGAGATAGATACTGTATAGAGAGAGAGAGAAATACTGTATAGAGAGAGAGAGATACTGTATAGAGAGATAGATACACACACTGATACTGTATAGAGAGAGAGATAGATAACTGTATAGAGAGAGATAGATAGTGCATATAGAGAGAGTAGATACTGTATAGAGAGAGAGAGATAGATACTGTATACAGGTAGAGAGATAGATATACTGTATATAGAGATAGATACTGTATAGAGATACATATATATAATGCATATATAGAGAGAGAGAGTATACCGCATAGCAGAGAGATAGATACTGCATAGAGAGAGACACGCATAGGCAGAGTAGAGTATATATATATACTGTACAGGATAGCAGATACACGCCATCACTCGTATAGAGAGAGAGAGTACTGTATAGAGAGCAGATAGACACGATAGCGAGAGAGATAGAGTACTGTATAGAGAGATACAGATACACCGTACTGTATAGAGAGAGATACTGTATAGAGAGAGAGACTACTTAATAGAGATAGATAGATACTGTATAGAGATAGATAGATACTGTATAGAGAGATGGAAGAGATAACTGTATATAGAGAGATAGATACTGTATATAGAGAGATAGATACTGTATAGAGAGAGAGATACACTGATACTGTATAGAGAGAGACAGGACTGAAGAGACTGGGACAGGAAGGCTGGTGAGCGCCGGTAGGTGGGAACTTGGGTGCAATGCAGACGTTGCTACAATGGGCTGTGGAAACCGATGGCAAAAAACTCTCAGACGGCGGCGGGATTTGAGAGGAAGGGAAGAGTT
>NW_027034604.1:0-8350 GCF_034236695.1 Oncorhynchus nerka | reverse complement strand
TGGCAAATATTTGACAAACTGACTTGTTGGAAAGGTGGCATCCTATGACATTGCCACGTATAAAGTCACTGAGCTCTTCACTATGAGCCATTCTACTGCCGATGTTTGTCTATGGAGATTGCATGGCAGTGTGCTCGCATTTATACATCTGTCAGCTGCGAAAGCTAAAAAGACCAAATCCACTCATTTGAAGGGGTGTCCATATACTTTTGTTGTGTATACTGACTGCTATTGGAGTTAGATGAATATACAGCACAATATGTATGTGCAGCCAGTCCAAAAACCTAGATAAGAATAACAAATAATTGAAGAGCGGCAGTAAATAACTATAGCGGGGCCATATGCATGGGGTATCGGTCAATGTTGAGGTAATTGAGGTAATTATGCACATGTAGGTAGAGTTATTAAAGTGACTATGCATAAATAACAGAGAGTAGCAGCAGTGTATGGGGGACATTACAATATAAAACTAGTAGTGCTCAAGGACATGACGTCACCTACTGTCAACGTCAACAGTGAAGAGCGACTCGGGATGCTGGCCTTGTAGGCAGATTTGCAAAAGAAAAAGCCATATATCATCCTGGCCAATAAAAAAGAAAAGATTAAGATGGGCAAAAGAACACAGACACTGGACAGAGAACTCTGCCTAGAAGGCCAGCATCCTGAGTCGCCTCTTCACTGTTGACATTGAGACTGGTGTTTTGCGGATACTATTTCTAGTGCTGCCAGTTGAGGACTTTTGAGCGTCTTTTCTCAAACTAGAAACTCCTAATGTACTTGTCCTCTTGCTCAGTTATGCAAACCGGGGTCTCCCACTCCTCTTTCTAGTCTAGATAGGGCCAGTTTGCTCTGTTCTGTGAAGGAGTAGTACAAAGTTCTTTGTTTCTGGTCATTTTGAGCCTGTAATCGAACACACAAAATGCTGATGCTCCAGATACTCAACTAGTCTAAAGAAAGCCAATTGCATTTGCTTCTTTAATCAGAACAACAGTTTTCAGCTGTGAGAAAAACATAATTGCAAAAGGTTTTCTAATGATAAATTAGCCTTTAAAATGATAAACTTGGATTAGCTAACACCACATGTCATTGAACACAGAAGTGATGGTTGCTGATAATGGCCCTCTGTACGCCTTGTAGATATTCCATAAAATGTCTGCCGTTTCCTGCTACAATAGTCATTTACAACATTAGCAATGTCCACACCGTATTTCTGATTAATTTGATGTTATTTTAACAGACAGAAAATGTGCTTTTTCTTTTTCAAAAAAGAAGGATATTTCAAAGTAACCCCAAACTTTTGAACGGTAGTGTACATATTCTTTTGAGGATTTGAACCTGCAACCTCTCGGTTGGGAGTGCATCGATACATTTGCAGTGCCACCAGGTTCATGCTTATTCATACTATATTCTAAAATTAGGTATGGTTAGGGTACTGTGGTACGAAAAAGATCAATGGTACACTTCACAGGGATTCATATGAACTCACATGGCACAGTTCGGTACATTGTAGAGTATAATGGGACATCTTGGGTAAAATCGCTTACTGCACCTTGATAGGTGTGGGCAATGTGCTGGTGGGGCTCATTATCAGATTTGAGGGGGCACAGTCAAATATACGTGTATTTGTGCGAATCAGTGGAAGTGTTGTAGCAGTTTAAGTGTTTGATGTTTATACCCATGCAAGTAGAACACCTCTGTTCTGTAAACGTGGTAAGAGAATGTGTCAAGAGGTTATTGTGCATTCTCCAGTAACTTAAAGGTGCACCATGCAGAAATCACTCTTCCATTTCCTGGTTGCTAAAATTGATAGATCTATAACTCACATTTCTATGTTAATTTGGTCGGGCTGCCCAAACAGTTACGTTACACATTGCAGCTTTAATGGTGACTTGTTGCTGTGAATTTGTCATTTCTTAAATGCAACTACTTGTCAGTAAGCTATTGTCGAAGTGAAAATAACTTACTGGTAAATTACTGCCTGTAACCTACAAACACTTGCTGCCACTAGCAACATGCACATCACTTGCTGATTGGCAGCATACTGCAACAAAGTGAGCCTATTAGAATATCACAGAAGTGGTTTATTCTAGGCGTGGCTTTCAGCTAGTTGTTTTGGTTTCCCAGAAGAAGGAATGGCATCCCAATTAACCTCTAAAATTTTAGCTAATCTATGAACTTGTTTTAAGATGGACAAACCATAGATCATTTCACTATTTGATTTTGAATTTTAGACCCCTTTAAATATGGAATTTGGCCTTTACTACTGTAGCCCATAGAAAAACATTTTTTCAGCACATGTATAAAAGGAAAACGGGACAGTCAAAAAATGTACCATAAGGAATAAGGTTTTGAAGTGCCTGTCTTATATCTGAGATATATCATGAGCGTTCATATACAGACGTACTCAAATGTGTCGGTACCCTTACAGCTCAAAAAAGTGCGTCATTCCTCCTGAAACGTGATGAAATGAAAAGCTATTTTATCATGTATACTTGCATGCCTTTGGTATGTCATAGAATAAAGCAAAGAAGCTGTGAAAAGAAATGAATTGTTGCTTATTCTACAAAGATATTCTAAAATGGCCTGGACACATTTGTTGGTACCACTTAGAAAAGAAATAATTGGATTATGGTGATATTTCAAACAAATTCATTTATTTAATTAGTAGCACACATGTCTCCAATCTTGTAATCTTGTAATCAGTCATTCAGCCTATTTAAATGGAGAAAAGTAGTTTGGTATAAGTGTGTGCACCACACTGAACATGTACCAGAGAAAGCAAAGGAGATCAGAAAGAAAATAATAGACAAGCATGGTAAAGGTAAAGGCTACAAGACCATCTCCAAGCAGCTTGATGTTCCTGTGACAACAGTTGCAAATATTATTAAAAGAAGTTTAAGGTCCATGGAACTGTAGCCAACCTCCCTTGGGCGCGGGCCGCACGAGGAAAATCCACCACAGATTGAACAGAAGGAGAGTGCGATTACTGCAGAAACAGAACCAAGGATAACTGCCAAAAGAGATACGAGCTGAACTCCAAGGTGAAGGTAAACCTGAGACAGCTGGAACAGTTTGCTCAGGAAGAGTGGGCCAAACGACCTGTTGTCAAGTGCAGAATTCTCATTGAGAGCTACAGAAAACGTTTGATTGCAGTGATTGCCTCTAAAGGTTGTACAACAAAATATTAGGTTAAAGGGTCCTATAATTTTTCCATTTCATTTGTTTTATTACTTACAATATTATGTAGAATAAAAAAATAAAAAGCAAAGTCTTTCTGTTAAATATGGAATAATCTGAGTGGATGTCAGTACTTAAGGGCACAGAGCGAGACCCAGATGCAGACCTTGGAGGCAGATGGTTTGAGTCTCTGATATTTATTATAATCCAAGGGCAGGCAAGCGAATGGGCGACAGGCTAAGATCATAAACAAGGTCAGAGTCCAGGAGGTATAGAGTGGCAGACAAATTTGAGCATGTCTGTATACAGTGTGTGTATATATATATACTTTATATTACACGTATTTAACACCTTATCTTCAGACAGTCACGTGACACTTGCAGTACCTGTAAAATGGAGAAACCATTGTGTTCAAAAAACTATGTAAAGTCTTGGTCCTATGTTTCATGAGTTGAAATAAAAGATCCCAGAACTTTTCTATATGCTCTAAAAGCTTATTTGTCTATTTTCTTTGCTGCACACATTTGTTAACAACATCACTATTAGTGAGCATAATCCATCACTGACAGGTGTGGCATATCAAGAAGCTGATTAAACAGCATGATCATTACACAGGTGCACATTGTGAGGGACAATAAAGGCCACTCAAAAAATGTGCAGTTTTGTCACACAACACAATGCCACGAATGTCTCAAGTTTTGAGGAGCGTGCAATTGGGATGCTGACTGCACAGGAATTCAACCAGAGCTATTTGCCAGAGAATGCCTCACAACCACAGCCAACTTGTAACAACGCCAGGCCAGGGACCTCCACATACCGGCACTGCACCTTCATTGTGCTCTTCACAGATGAATTTCGGTTTCAACTGTACTGGGCAGATGGTAGACAGCGTGTATGTTATTGTGTGGTTGAGTGGTTTGCTGAAGTCAACGTTGTGAACAAAGTGCCCCATGGTGGTGGTGGGCTTATGGTATGGACAGGCATATGCCATGGATGATGAAACACACTTGCATTTTATCGGTAATTTTGAATGCACAGAGATACCGTGACAAGATCCTGAAGTCCATTGTCGTGCCCATTCCATCTACCTCATGTTTCAGCATGATAATGCCCAACCCATGTTGCAAAGGATCTGTACACAATTCCTGGAACCTGAAAATGTCCCAGTTCTTCCACAGCCTGCATACTCACCAGACATGTCACCTATTGAGCCAGTTTGGGATGCTCTGGAACAACGTGTACGACAGCGCTTCCAGTTCCCGCCAATATCCAGCAACTTTGCACAGCCATTGAATAGTAGTGGGAGGACATTCCACAGCCCACAATCAGAGAAGCCTGATCAAATCTATGTGAATGAGATGTGTCGCGCTGCATGAAGGATATCGTAGTCACACTAGATGCTGACTGGTTTTCTGAACCATGCCCCTGCCTTTTTTAAGGTGTCTGTGACCAACAGATACTATATCTATATTCCCAGTCATGTGAAATCTATAGATTAGAGCATAGTGAATTCATTTAAATTGACTGATTTCATCATATGAACTGTAACTAAGTAAGATCTTTGAAATTGTTGCATGTTTGCATTTTTATTTTTGTTCAGCATAGTTGACAGTAAACTATTGAAAATGATGCGGTCATCGACTCTAGGGCGCTAAGGAAATGACCTTGATAACAGTATTTTAGCAGTTAAATGTAACAACATAACATGATTTATAAAAAGCAATCTGTTAATATGGTTTTTGAACTCTATCATTTGTTTATAAGCATATAGCTGTACTTTTTCATTTATGGTCGACACAGCTTGTTGGCCATTAGCCAATTTCCGTTTACCAACATATCAAAACACGTGAATTCATCCAACTGTTATTATTTAATTGAAATCCTCCTCCTCATTATTTCTATTTAGCCGACATTTTCAAGTTCTGACCTTCACATGAGTAGATGGGTGGCTTGCGATCACAAAGAGCAGCTGCTTACCAGTTTTACAGCTCAGCACACGACTTCTCAGCCCTGGTCCTGGGGACTCAGGTTTTGCTTCCTAAGCGCTACATGTAGTTGATTCAATGATCATCTCAATGCGCGCTTTGATGATTTGAATCAGGTGTGTGGTGGCAGTTTTGCATGATGCAGCAAAATACAGGTGTAGACTTTCCAGTGAAATGATTACTTACGAGCCCATTCCCAACAGTGCAGAGATTAAAAAAAGTAAAACAAATATTTCCTCTGTTAAATAAAAAAGGAATTAGTAACATAATAAACTTATAACAAGGCTATATACAAGGAGTACTACCACTGAATCAATGTGCATGGGTGAAATGCAGTTGGGGTAATTGAGGTACTACATTGTACAGTACATGAGCAAAGACAACTATGTAGCTATCTAATACTACACTAATCAAGTCGTTCGGGTGAGTGTGATAGTTACTACAGTGCTACGGTAGCCGGTGAACGTATGCTAGCTGGCTAGCTGCTAGGCAGATAGGAGGGCGATCAAACACGATAATAACGCAATTATCACTCTAAGACTCCACACTTAAGCTACACAATTATCTTGGATACGAAGACAGTAAAGACAACTATGTAGCTAGCTATGTAGCTAGCTAACACTACACTAATCAAGTCGTTCAGTTGAGTGTGTGATAGTTACTACAGTGCTACGGTAGCCGGTGAACGTATGCTAGCTGGCTAGCTGCTAGGCAGATAGAGGGGCGACGAAATACGATAATAACGCAATTATCACTCTAAGACTCCACACTCTAAGCTACACAATTATCTTGGATACGAAGACAGCAAAGACAACTATGTAGCTAGCTATGTAGCTGGGCTAACACTTTACACTAATCAAGACGTTCAGTTGAGTGTGATAGTACTACAGTGCTACGGTAGACGAACGTGTTGGACAGATAGGAGACGCAGATAGGAGATTTACGAAATACGATAATTACGCAATTATCTTTGATACAACGAATACTATGTAGCTAGCTAAGAGGAAATTGCTAAGATTAGACAAATCAGACCGTTGTACTATAATGAAATGTAATGAAATGTAATGAAAAAGTTATACAACCTGCAGACCGGAGGCTGATGCCACCAGAACTGGCCTCCTCATTGTGCTCACTGGTGTCCCCCAGGGCTCTGTCTCTAGGCCCTCCTATTCTCGCTATACACCAAGTCACTTGGCTCTGTCATAACCTCACATGGTCTCTCCTATCATTGCTATGCAGACGACACACAATTAATCTTCTCCTTTCCCCCTTCTGACGACCAGGTGGCGAATCGCATCTCTGCATGTCTGGCAGACATATCAGTGTGGATGACGGATCATCACCTCAAGCTGAACCTCGGCAAGACGGAGCTGCTCTTCCTCCCGGGGAAGGACTGCCCGTTCCATGATCTCGCCATCACGGTTGACAACTCCATTGTGTCCTCGTCCCAGAGCGCTAAGAACCTTGGCGTGATCCTGGACAACACCCTGTCGTTCTCAAATAACATCAAGGCGGTGGCCCGTTCCTGTAGGTTCATGCTCTACAACATCCGCAGAGTACGACCCTGCCTCACACAGGAAGCGGCGCAGGTCCTAATCCAGGCACTTGTCATCTCCCGTCTGGATTACTGCAACTCGCTGTTGGCTGGGCTCCCTGCCTGTGCCATTAAACCCCTACAACTCATCCAGAACGCCGCAGCCCGTCTGGTGTTCAACCTTCCCAAGTTCTCTCACGTCACCCCGCTCCTCCGCTCTCTCCACTGGCTTCCAGTTGAAGCTCGCATCCGCTTACAAGACCATGGTGCTTGCCTACGGAGCTGTGAGGGGAACAGCACCTCACTACCTCCAGGCTCTGATCAGGCCCTACACCCAAACAAGGGCACTGCGTTCATCCACCTCTGGCCTGCTCGCCTCCCTACCACTGAGGAAGTACAGTTCCCGCTCAGCCCAGTCAAAACTGTTCGCTGCTCTGGCCCCCCAATGGTGGAACAAACTCCCTCACGACGCCAGGACAGCGGAGTCAATCACCACCTTCCGGAGACACCTGAAACCCCACCTCTTTAAGGAATACCTAGGATAGGATAAAGTAATCCTTCTCCCCCTCCCCCTTAAAAGACCTAGATGCACTATTGTAAAGTGGCTGTTCCACTGGATGTCATAAGGTGAAAGCACCAATTTGTAAGTCGCTCTGGATAAGAGCGTCTGCTAAATGACTTAAATGTAAAATGTAAAATGTGGGTTGGGGTAAAAGTGTAAGAACATTTCGAAGATAAATACACAACGCAGAGGACGAGAGGTCAATAGAATACTCAAGGTCAAAATGACTAAACGTCAATAGAGTACAAACGATCAATGGAAATAGTGTTTTTTTTCTGTAATAGGGGATTAATGATCAATGGGGTCAGAGACATGGGAGGAATTTCAGTCCGGGACTCATAGCTACATGGCAAGTTCTCATTGGTCCAAATAGTTTATACATTGAACCTCTCAGCATGACATCTATGATTTGTCCTCTTCGAATAAACCTATTTTTCTCCCCCTGATTTGTTTTGCCATTTATGTTATTGAAGAGTAACATCAACTGCTAACACTTGGTGCCGTGACCCGGATTAATTGAAAAATTCAACTGTGTGTTGATCCAGAAGAAAGAGAGGAGGCTGAGCGCAACCCACCAATGGAGTCAAGTCTTAATCTCCTGAATGATGGCATGAGTGCTGGGTGAGTCTAGACTGATATCATTTAATCCTCCTTGTCATGGATCCCTTTCATTACGCACACCTGTCCCCTATTCCCACTGATTAGTGTTTGTATTTATGTGCCCTTTGGATTCCATTGGGCTATCGATTATTGCTATATTGTCCGTTGGTGCGTGTGAGTACCTGTGCTGTGTGTTTTGGGATTTTGTGCCTTTGTGGATTGCACAGATGATTATGGGTCTGGTCCTGTTTGTTAATCATTGTGCGCATGTTATTTATTCGAGGTGCTCCTCGCTCTTTTGTTTTGGGTTTCTACCCTGTGTTTTGTTACCTGTTTGTTTGGACTTCGTCCCTGTGCCTTTCCACGGCACACCGTAATTTGGGCTTTATAAAAAACGAATATGCATTCCTGTGTCTGTCTCCTGATCCTTCATAGCAACTTGACACTCCTGCTGTGTTCCGGTCGAATTGGACCGATTTACAAGATTTCTCT
>NW_027034603.1:0-8350 GCF_034236695.1 Oncorhynchus nerka | reverse complement strand
GCTAGCTACACAGCCGTCTTTGTATCATAGATAATTGCGTAATTATCGTATTCAGTCTACACTGCCCTGCAGCTAGCCAGCTAGCTAACGTCCACCGTTAGCTAGTCCACCGTCTACCGATTAGCAGCACAACTATTACACTCAACTGAACGACTTGATTAGTGTAGTGTTAGCTAGCTACATAGTTGTCTTTGCTGTCTTCGTACTCCAAGATAATTGTGTAGTTTAGAGTGTGTAGTTTTATGTCGTCCTTAACATAGGAGACTCTGCTAGCTAGCCAACAGCTAGCCAACGCTACCGAACAGAACTTCTGCACTCAACAATCTGGTCGCATTTCGCTTCGCTCCACAGGTAGTATCACATTTTTCATTTCATTTCATTACAGTACAACGGCTTGATTTGTTTGATCGTAGCTAGCTACATAGCTAGCTACATAGCCGTCTTTGTATCAAAGATAATTGTGTAGTCTAGAGCGATTTCCTAGGTTAGTTAGCCAGCTATTGTCGTTCTTTTAACGCAACGTAACGTAATCAACACTGCTAGCTAGCCAGCTAGCCCCGAATAGCAGCACAGTAGAAACTATTACACTCAACGGAACGACTTGATTAGTGTAGTGTCAACAACGCAGCCAATGCCAACTAGCCTACTTAGTCAACAACGCAGCCTCTGCCAGCTAGCCTACTTCAGCAGTACTGTATCATTTTAATCATTTTAGTCAATAAGATTCTTGCTACGTAAGCTTAACTCTCTGAACACTCGTGACGTGTAGTCCACTTGTCATTCCAATCTCCTTTGCATTAGCGTAGCCTCTTGTGTAGCCTGTCAACTATGTGTCTGTCTATCCCTGTTCTCTCCTCTCTGCACAGACCATACAAACGCTCCACACCGCGGGCCGCGGCCACCCTAATCTGGTGGTCCCAGCGCGCACGACCCACGTGGAGTTCCAGGTCTCCGGTAGCCTCTGGAACTGCCGATCTGCGGCCAACAAGGCAGAGTTCATCTCCGCCTATGTCTCCCTCCAGTCCCTCGACTTCTTGGCACTGACGGAAACATGGATCACCACAGACAACACTGCTACTCCTACTGCTCTCTCTTCGTCTGCCCACGTGTTCTCGCACACCCCGAGAGCTTCTGGTCAGCGGGGTGGTGGCACCGGGATCCTCATCTCTCCCAAGTGGTCATTCTCTTTTTCTCCCCTTACCCATCTGTCTATCGCCTCCTTTGAATTCCATGCTGTCACAGTTACCAGCCCTTTCAAGCTTAACATCCTTATCATTTATCGCCCTCCAGGTTCCTCGGAGAGTTCATCAATGAGCTTGATGCCTTGATAAGCTCCTTTCCTGAGGACGGCTCACCTCTCACAGTTCTGGGCGACTTTAACCTCCCCACGCCTACCTTTGACTCATTCCTCTCTGCCTCCTTCTTTCCACTCCTCTCCTTTGACCTCACCCTCTCACCTTCCCCCTACTCACAAGGCAGGAAATACGCTCGACCTCATCTTTACTAGATGCTGTTCTTCCACTAACCTCATTGCAACTCCCTCCAAGTCTCCGACCACTACCTTGTATCCTTTTCCTCTCGCTCTCATCCAACACTTCCCACACTGCCCCTACTGGATGGTATCGCGCCGTCCCAACCTTCGCTCTCTCTCCCCCGCTACTCTCTCCTCTTCCATCCTATCATCTCTTCCTCTGCTCAAACCTTCTCCAACCTATCTCCTGATTCTGCCTCCTCAACCCTCCTCTCCTCCCTTTCTGCATCCTTTGACTCTCTATGTCCCCTATCCTCCAGGCCGGCTCGGTCCTCCTCCCGCTCCGTGGCTCGACGACTCATTGCGAGCTCACAGAACAGGGCTCCGGGCAGCCGAGCGGAAATGGAGGAAAATCCGCCTCCCTGCGGACCTGACATCCTTTCACTCCCTCCTCTCTACATTTTCCTCTTCTCTCTCTGCTGCTAAAGCCACTTTCTACCACTCTAAATTCCAAGCATCTGCCTCTAACCCTAGGAAGCTCTTTGCAACCTTCTCCTCCCTCCTGAATCCTCCTCCCCTCCCCCTCCTCCCTCTCTGCAGATGACTTCACAACCATTTTGAAAAGAAGGTCGACGACATCCGATCCTCGCTTTGCTAAGTCAAACGACACCGCTGGTTCTGCTCACTGCCCTACTACCCTGTGCTCTGACCTCTTTCTCCCCTCTCTCCCAGATGAAATCTCGCCTTGTGACGGCCGGCCGCCCAACAACCTGCCCGCTTGACCCTATCCCCCTCTCTCTCTCTCCAGACCATTTCCGGAGACCTTCCTCCCTTACCTCACCTCGCTCATCAACTCATCCCTGACCGCTGGCTACGTCCTTCCGTCTTCAAGAGAGCGAGAGTTGCACCCTTCTGAAAAACCTACACTCGATCCCTCCGATGTCAACAACTACAGACCAGTATCCCTTCTTTCTTTTCTCTCCAAAACTCTTGAACGTGCCGTCCCTTGGCCAGCTCTCCCGCTATCTCTCTCAGAATGACCTTCTTGATCCAAATCAGTCAGGTTTCAAGACTAGTCATTCAACTGAGACTGCTCTTCTCTGTATCACGGAGGCGCTCCGCACTGCTAAAGCTAACTCTCTCTCCTCTGCTCTCATCCTTCTAGACCTATCGGCTGCCTTCGATACTGTGAACCATCAGATCCTCCTCTCCACCCTCTCCGAGTTGGGCATCTCCGGCGCGGCCCACGCTTGATTGCGTCCTACCTGACAGGTCGCTCCTACCAGGTGGCGTGGCGAGAATCCGTCTCCACACCACGTGCTCTCACCACTGGTGTCCCCAGGGCTCTGTTCTAGGCCCTCTCCTATTCTCGCTATACACCAAGTCACTTGGCTCTGTCATAACCTCACATGGTCTCTCCTATCATTGCTATGCAGACGACACACAATTAATCTTCTCCTTTCCCCTTCTGATGACCAGGTGGCGAATCGCATCTCTGCATGTCTGGCAGACATATCCGTGTGGATGACGGATCACCACCTCAAGCTGAACTCGGCAAGACGGAGCTGCTCTTCCTCCCGGGAAGGACTGCCCGCTCCATGATCTCGCCATCACGGTTGACAACTCCATTGTGTCCTCCTCCCAGAGCGCTAAGAACCTTGGCGTGATCCTGACAACACCCTGTCGTTCTCAACTAACATCAAGGCGGTGGCCCGTTCCTGTAGGTTCATGCTCTACAACATCCGCAGAGTACGACCCTGCCTCACACAGGAAGCGGCGCAGGTCCTAATCCAGGCACTTGTCATCTCCCGTCTGGATTACTGCAACTCGCTGTTGGCTGGGCTCCCTGCCTGTGCCATTAAACCCCTACAACTCATCCAGAACGCCGCAGCCCGTCTGGTGTTCAACCTTCCCAAGTTCTCTCACGTCACCCCGCTCCTCCGCTCCCCACTGGCTTCCAGTTGAAGCTCGCATCCGCTACAAGACCATGGTGCTTGCCTACGGAGCTGTGAGGGGAACGGCACCTCAGTACCTCCAGGCTCTGATCAGGCCCTACACCCAAACAAGGGCACTGCGTTCATCCACCTCTGGCCTGCTCGCCTCCCTACCACTGAGGAAGTACAGTTCCCGCCAGCCCAGTCAAAACTGTTCGCTGCTCTGGCCCCCAATGGTGGAACAAACTCCCTCACGACGCCAGGACAGCGGAGTCAATCACCACCTTCCGGAGACACCTGAAACCCCACCTCTTTAAGGAATACCTAGGATAGGATAAAGTAATCCCTCTCACCCCCTCCCCTGAAAAGATTTAGATGCACTACTGTTCCACTGGAGGTCATAAGGTGAATGCACCAATTTGTAAGTCGCTTCTGGATAAGAGCGTGTGTAACAGTATTGTAGGGGTGTGTGTGTACCGTATCGTAGGGTTACTGTGTATGTGCTGCATTGTAGGGGTGTATGTGTAACAGCATTGTAGGGGTGTGTGTGTACCAGATCGTAGGGTTTACTGTGTATGTGTAACAGTATTGTAGGGGTGTATGTGTAACAGTATTGTAGGTGTGTGTGTACCGTATCGTAGGGTTACTATGCGTGTGTATGTGTAACAGTGCATTGTAGGGGTGTGTGTGCACCAGATCGAGGGTTACTGTGTATGTGTAACCGTATTGTAGGGGTGTATGTGTAACAGTATTGTAGGGGTGTGTGTGTACCGTATCGTAGGGTTACTGTGTATGTGTAACAGTATTGTAGGGGTGTGTGTGTACAGTATTGTAGGGGTGTATGTGTAACAGTATTGTAGGGTGTGTGTGTACCGTGATCGTAGGGTTACTTGTATGTGTAACAGTATTGTAGGGGTGTGTGTGTAACAGTATTGTAGGGGTGTATGTGTAACAGTATTGTAGGGGTGTGTGTGTACTGTATCGTAGGGTTACTGTGTATGTGTAACAGTATTGTAGGGGTGTATGTGTAACAGTATTGTAGGGTGTGTACCTGTATCAGTAGGGCTCGCTGTTGAGGTGATCCAAACTCCAGCGAAGTTGTTGGCGTAGATCTTGTTTTCTATAAACTGTCCCCGTCCTTTCATGCACATAGATGCCCCTGTCTGGCCATGGTGGATCTCACAGCGAACCACTGTAGGTTGGCATACGCTTCACCTCAAAGCCTGCTATACGATTCCTGTGGATGTTACAACTCTCAAAATAACCCTGAGGGAGAGAGAAATACTGTCAACATTGCAAGTGTACAGCACCAATGTAAAAACCTGAGAAATGGTGGGTGAGAGGTTATAGGTCAGTGAGTTACCATGCCGTGGTCGAAGGTGAAGACTCCTACATCTCGGCCATGGTGGATGTGGTTTCGTCTGATGATGAGTTGCCAGTGGTTTTAACCCAGATTCCCGCCAATGCATTATTACTGGATCTCATTATCCTCCATAGATACCCTGCATACACATTATGACACCATTATCTTCATAAATACCCCGCAATATATTGTCACATCATTATACCACAGCATTGTTGAATACTTGTTTCTGATTGGCCAGGAGGGCATTAAAACCAGAAAACGGGACAGTTGGGAAATACATGGGACACCTTGCAATCATGATGCAATATGCTCCTACAGTCGTGGCCCACTAGTTTTGAGAATTACACAAATATTAATTTCCAGCAAAGTTTGCTGCTTCAGTGTCTTTAGATATTTCTGTCAGATGTTACTATGGAATATTAAAGTATAATTACAAGCATTTCATAATGTCAAAGGCTTTTATTGACAATTACATGAAGTTGATGCAAGAGTCAATATTTGCAGTGTTGACCCTTCTTTTCAAGACCTCTTCAATCCGTCTTGGGCATGTTGTCAATTAACTTCTGGGCCACATCCTGACTGATGGCAGCCCTTTCTTGCATAATCAATGTTTGGAGTTTGTGGGTTTGTTTGTCCACCACTTCTCTTGAGGATTGACCACAAATTCTCAATGGGAACTACCGATCTGCGGCCAACAAGGCAGAGTTCATCTCAGCCTGTCTCTCCCTCCAGTCCCTCTGACTTCTTGGCTCTGACGGAAACATGGATCACCACAGACAACACCGCTACTCCTACTGCTCTCTCCGTCCGCCCACGTGCTCGCACACCCGAGCTTCTGGTCCAGCGGGTGGTGGCACCGATCCTCATCTCTCCCCAAGTGGTCATTCTCTCTTTCTCCCCTTACCCATCTGTCTATCGCCTCCTTTGAATTCCATGCTGTCACAGTTACCAGCCCTTTCAAGCAACGTCCTTATCATTTATCGCCCTCCAGGTTCCCTCGGGGAGTTCATCCAATGAGCTTGATGCCTTGATAAGCTCCTTTCCTGAAGACGGCTCACCTCTCACAGTTCTGGGCGACTTTAACCTCCCCCCGTCTACCTTTGACTCATTCCTCTCTGCCTCCTTCTTTCCACTCCTCTCTCTTTTGACCTCACCCTCTCACCTTCCCCCCTACTCTGGGAGGCAGGCAATACGGCTCGACCTCATCTTTACTAGATGCTGTTCCTCCACTAACCTCACTGCAACTCCTCCAAGTCTCCGACCACTACCTTGTATCCTTTTCCCTCTCGCTCTCATCCAACACTTCCCACACTGCCCCTACTCGGATGGTATCGCGCCGTCCCAACCTTCGCTCTCTCCCCCCCGCTACTCTCTCCTCTTCCATCCTATCATCTCTTCCCTCTGCTCAAACCTTCTCCAACCTATCTCCTGATTCTGCCTCCTCCAACCCTCCTCTCTCCTTTCTGCATCCTTTGACTCTCTATGTCCCCTATCCTCCAGGCGGCTCGGTCCTCCCCTCCCCGCTCCGTGGCGCTCACGACGACTCATTGCGGGCTCACAGAACAGGGCTCCGGGCAGACGAGCGGAAATGGAGGAAAACTCGCCTCCCCCTGCAGACCTGGCATCCTTTCACTCCCTCCTCTCTACATTTTCCTCCTCTGTCTCTGCTGCTAAAGCCACTTTCCTACCACTCTAAATTCCAAGCATCTGCCTCTAACCCTAGGAGCTCTTTGCCACCTTCTCCTCCCTCTTGAATCCTCCTCCCCCCTCCCCCCTCCTCCTCTCTGCAGATGACTTCGTCAACCATTTTGAAAAGAAGGTCGACGACATCCGATCCTCGTTTGCTAAGTCAAGCGACACCGCTGATTCTGCTCACACTGCCCTACCCTGTGCTCTGACCTCTTTCTCCCCTCTCCTCCAGATGACATCTCCACGTCTTGTGACCGGCCGTAACAACCTGCCCGCTTGACCCTATCCCCTCCTCTCTTCTCCAGACCATCTCCGGTGACCTTCTCCCTTACCTCACCTCGCTCATCGCTCATCCCTGACCGCACAGCACACGTCCCTCCCGTCTTTGAAGAGAGCGAGAGTTGCACCCCTTCTGAAAAAACCTACACTCGATCCCTCCGATGTCAACAACTACAGACCAGTATCCCTTCTTTCTTTTCTCTCCAAAACTCTTGAACGTGCCGTCCTTGGCCAGCTCTCCCGCTATCTCTCTCAGAATGACCTTCTTGATCCAAATCAGTCAGGTTTCAAGACTAGTCATTCAACTGAGACTGCTCTCTTCTCTGTATCACGGAGCGCTCCGCACTGCTAAAGCTAACTCTCTCTCCTCTGCTCTCATCCTTCTAAGACCTATCGGCTGCCTTCGATACTGTGAACCATCAGATCCTCCCTCTCCACCCTCTCCGAGTTGGGCATCTCCGGCGCGCCCACGCTTGGATTGCGTCCTACCTGACAGGTCGCTCCTACCAGGTGGCGTGGCGAGAATCCGTCTCCTCACCACGTGCTCTCACCACTGGTGTCCCCCAGGAGCTCTGTTCTAGGCCCTCTCCTATTCTCGCTATACACCAAGTCACTTGGCTCTGTCATAACCTCACATGGTCTCTCCTATCATTGCTATGCAGACGACACACAATTAATCTTCTCCTTTCCCCCTTCTGACGACCAGGTGGCGAATCGCATCTCTGCATGTCTGGCAGACATATCAGTGTGGATGACGGATCATCACCTCAAGCTGAACCTCGGCAAGACGGAGCTGCTCTTCCTCCCGGGAAGGACTGCCCGTTCCATGATCTCGCCATCACGGTTGACAACTCCATTGTGTCCTCGTCCCAGAGCGCTAAGAACCTTGGCGTGATCCTGGACAACACCCTGTCGTTCTCAAATAACATCAAGGCGGTGGCCCGTTCCTGTAGGTTCATGCTCTACAACATCCGCAGAGTACGACCACTGCCTCACACAGGAAGCGGCGCAGGTCCTAATCCAGGCACTTGTCATCTCCCGTCTGGATTATCTGCAACTCGCTGTTGGCTGGGCTCCCTGCCTGTGCCATTAAACCCCTACAACTCATCCAGAACGCCGCAGCCCGTCTGGTGTTCAACCTTCCCAAGTTCTCTCACGTCACCCCGCTCCTCCGCTCTCTCCACTGGCTTCCAGTTGAAGCTCGCATCCGCTACAAGACCATGGTGCTTGCCTACGGAGCTGTGAGGGAACGGCACCTCACTACCTCCAGGCTCTGATCAGGCCCTACACCCAAACAAGGGCACTGCGTTCATCCACCTCTGGCCTGCTCGCCTCCCTACCACTGAGGAAGTACAGTTCCCGCTCAGCCCAGTCAAAACTGTTCGCTGCTCTGGCCCCCAATGGTGGAACAAACTCCCTCACGACGCCAGGACAGCGGAGTCAATCACCACCTTCCGGAGACACCTGAAACCCCACCTCTTTAAGGAATACCTAGGATAGGATAAAGTAATCCTTCTCCCCTCCCCCTTAAAAGACCTAGATGCACTATTGTAAAGTGGCTGTTCCACTGGATGTCATAAGGTGAAAGCACCAATTTGTAAGTCCTCTGGA
>NW_027034602.1:5000-8346 GCF_034236695.1 Oncorhynchus nerka | reverse complement strand
TATATATATAATAATATACATACATACATACATACATACATACATACATACACACATACATATATATATATATCTTTCTGTACCTGTCTCTCTCTTTCTCTCTCTGTGAATCTTTCTGTGCCTGCCCCTCTCTCTCCTCTCTCCTCTTGAATCTTTCTGTGCCTGCCTCTCCCTCTCTCTCTCTCTCTTTGCCTCTTTCTGTGCCTGCCTTCTGTGTCTGCCTCTCTTTGCCTCTCTTTGAATCTTTCTCTCTCTCTCTCTCTCTCACTCTCTCTGTGAATCTTTCTGTGCCTGTCTCTCTCTTTGCCCTCTCTCTTTGAATCTTTCTTCATGCCTGCCTCTCTCTTGCCTCTCTCTCTCTCTGTGAATCTTTCTGTGCCTGCCTCTCTCTCTCTCTCTTTGCCTCTCTTTCTGTGTCTGTCTTTCTGTTTGAATCTTTCTCTCTCTCTCTCTCTCTCTTTGCCTCTCTCTGTGAATCTTTCTGTGCCTGCCTCTTTGAATCTCTCTCTCTCTCTCTCTTTGCCTCTCTCTGTGAATCTTTCTGTGCCTGCCTCTCTCTCTCTCTCTCTCTTGAATCTCTCTTGCCTCTCTCTCTGCCTCTCTCTCTCTCTCTCTTTGCCTCTCTCTGTGAATCTTTCTGTGCCTGCCTCTCTCTCTCTCTCTTTGCCTCTCTCTGTGCCTGCCTTTCTGTGCCTGCCTCTCTCTGTCTCTCTCTCTTTGCTCTCTCTCTGTGAATCTTTCTGTGCCTGCCTCTCTCTCTCTCTCTTTGCCTCTCTCTGTGAATCTTTCTGTGCCTGCCTCTCTCTCTCTCTCTGTGAATCTTTCTGTGCCTCTCTCTCTCTGCCTCTCTCTGTGAATCTTTCTGTGCCTGCCTCTCTCTCTCTCTCTCTCTTTGCCTCTCTTTGAATCTTTCTGTGCCTGCCTCTCTCTCTCTCTCTCTTTGCCTCTCTGTGAATCTTTCTGTGCCTGCCTCTCTCTCTCTCTCTCTCTTTGCCTCTCTCTTTTCTGTGTGCCTGCCTCTCTCTCTCTCTCTCTCTCTCTGTGAATCTTTCTGTGCCTGCCTCTCTCTCTTTTGCCTCTCTGTGAATCTTTCTGTGCCTGCCTCTCTCTCTCTCTCTCTTTGCCTCTCTCTGTGAATCTTTCTGTGCCTGCCTCTCTCTCTCTCTGCTCTTTGCTCTGAATCTTTCTGTGCCTGCCTCTCTCTCTCTCTCTCTTTCTCTTTGCCTCTCTCTGCCCGAGAATCTTTCTGTGCCTGCCTCTCTCTCTCTCTCTCTCTCTCTCTCTGTGAATCTTTCTGTGCCTGCCTCTCTCTCTCTCTCTCTTTGCCTCTCTCTGTGAATCTTTCTGTGCCTGCCTCTCTCTCTCTCTCTCTCTCTGCCTCTCTCTGTGAATCTTTCTGTGCCTGCCTCTCTCTCTCTCTCTCTTTGCCTCTCTGTGAATCTTTCTGTGCCTGCCTCTCTCTCTCTCTCTCTTTGCCTCTCTCTGTGAATCTTTCTGTGCCTGCCTCTCTCTCTCTCTCTCTTTGCCTCTCTCTGTGAATCTTTCTGTGCCTGCCTCTCTCTCTCTCTCTTTGCCTCTCTCTGTGAATCTTTCTGTGCCTGCCTCTCTCTCTCTCTCTCTTTGCCTCTCTCTGTGAATCTTTCTGTGCCTGCCTCTCTCTCTCTCTCTTTGCCTCTCTCTGTGAATCTTTCTGTGCCTGCCTCTCTCTCTCTCTCTCTCTTTGCCTCTCTCTGTGAATCTTTCTGTGCCTGCCTCTCTCTCTCTCTCTCTTTGAATCTTTCTGTGCCTCCTCTCTCTCTCTCTTTGCCTCTCTCTGTGAATCTTTCTGTGCCTGCCTCTCTCTCTCTCTCTCTTTGCCTCTCTCTGTGAATCTTTCTGTGCCTGCCTCTCTCTCTCTCTCTCTTTGCCTCTTCTGTGAATCTTTCTGTGCCTGCCTCTCTCTCTCTCTCTCTTTGCCTCTCTCTGTGAATCTTTCTGTGCCTGCCTCTCTCTCTCTTGCCTCTCTCTGTGAATCTTTCTGTGCCTGCCTCTCTCTCTCTCTCTCTTTGCCTCTCTCTGTGAATCTTTGTGCCTGCCTCTCTCTCTCGCTCTCTTTGAATCTTTCTGTGCCTGCCTCTCTCTCTCTCTCTCTCTTTGCCTCTCTCTGTGAATCTTTCTGTGCCTGCCTCTCTCTCTCTCTCTCTTTGCCTCTTTCTGTGCCTGCCTCTCTCTCTCTCTCTTGCCTCTCTCTGTGAATCTTTCTGTGCCTGCCTCTCTCTCTCTCTCTCTCTTTGCCTCTCTGTGAATCTTTCTGTGCCTGCCTCTCTCTCTCTCTCTCTTTGAATCTCTCTGTGCCTGCCTTTCTCTGTGAATCTCTGTGCCTCTCTCTCTCTCTCTCTTTGCCTCTCTCTGTGAATCTTTCTGTGCCTGCCTCTCTCTCTCTCTCTCTCTCTCTGTGAATCTTTCTGTGCCTGCCTCTCTCTCTCTCTCTTTGCCCTCTCTCTGTGAATCTTTCTGTGCCTGCCTCTCTCTCTCTCTCTCTCTTTGCCTCTCTCTGTGAATCTTTCTGTGCCTGCCTCTCTCTCTCTCTCTCTTTGCCTCTCTCTGTGAATCTTTCTGTGCCTGCCTCTCTCTCTCTCTCTCTCTTTGCCTCTCTGTGAATCTTTCTGTGCCTGCCTCTCTCTCTCTCTCTCTTTGCCTCTCTCTGTGAATCTTTCTGTGCCTGCTCTCTCTCTCTCTCTCTTTGCCTCTCTCTGTGAATCTTTCTGTGCCTGCCTCTCTCTCTCTCTCTTTTGCCTCTCTCTGAATCTTTCTGTGCCTGCCTCTCTCTCTCTCTCTCTTTGCCTCTCTCTGTGAATCTTTCTGTGCCTGCCTCTCTCTCTCTCTCTCTCTCTTTGCCTCTCTCTGTGAATCTTTCTGTGCCTGCCTCTCTCTCTCTCTCTCTTTGCCTCTCTCTGTGAATCTTTCTGTGCCTGCCTCTCTCTCTCTCTCTCTTTGCCTCTCTCTGTGAATCTTTCTGTGCCTGCCTCTCTCTCTCTCTCTCTTGCCTCTCTCTGTGAATCTTTCTGTGCCTGCCTCTCTCTCTCTCTCTCTTTGAATCTTTCTGTGCCTGCCTCTCTCTCTCTCTCTCTCTTTGCCTCTCTCTGTGAATCTTTCTGTGCCTGCCTCTCTCTCTCTCTCTTTGCATCTTTCTGTGCCTGCCTCTCTCTCTCTCTTTGCCTCTCTCTGTGAATCTTTCTGTGCCTGCCTCTCTCTCTCTCTCTTTGCCTCTCTCTGTGAATCTTTCTGTGCCTGCCTCTCTCTCTCTCTCTTTGCCTCTCTCTGTGAATCTTTCTGTGCCTGCCTCTCTCTCTCTCTCTCTCTCTCT
>NW_027034602.1:0-2500 GCF_034236695.1 Oncorhynchus nerka | reverse complement strand
TCTGTCTCTTCTCTCTCTCTCTTTTTCTTTCTGTGCCTGCCTTTCTCTCTCTCTCTCTCTGCCTCTCTTTGAATCTTTCTGTGCCTGCCTCTCTCTCTCTCTCTCTCTGCCTCTCTCTGTGAATCTTTCTGTGCCTGCCTCTCTCTCTCTCTCTCTCTTTGCTCTCTCTCTGTGAATCTTTCTGAATCTTTCTGCCTCTCTCTCTCTCTCTCTTTTGCCTCTCTCTGTGAATCTTTCTGTGCCTGCCTCTCTCTCTCTCTCTCTTTTGCCTCTCTCTGTGAATCTTTCTGTGCCTGCCTCTCTCTCTCTCTCTCTTTGCCTCTCTCTGTGAATCTTTCTGTGCCTGCCTCTCTCTCTCTCTCTCTCTCTTTTTCTGCCTCCTCTCTCTCTCTGCTCTCTCTCTGTTTGAATCTTTCTGTGCCTGCTCTCTCTCTCTCTCTCTTTGCTCTCTCTGTGAATCTTTCTGTGCCTGCCTCTCTCTCTCTCTCTTTGCCTCTCTCTGTGAATCTTTCTGTGCCTGCCTCTCTCTCTCTCTCTCTCTTTCTGTGCCTCTCTGTGAATCTTTCTGTGCCTGCCTCTCTCTCTCTCTTCTCTCTTTGCCTCTCTCTGTGAATCTTTCTGTGCCTGCCCTCTCTCTCTCTCTCTCTCTTTGCCTCTCTTTGAATCTTTCTGTGCCTGCCTCTCTCTCTCTCTCTTTGCCTCTCTCTGTGAATCTTTCTGTGCCTGCATCTCTCTCTCTCTCTTTGCCTCTCTGTGAATCTTTCTGTGCCTGCCTCTCTCTCTCTCTCTCTCTTTCTGTGAATCTTTCTGTGCCTGCCTCTCTCTCTCTCTCTCTCTCTCTCTGTGAATCTTTCTGTGCCTGCCTCTCTCTCTCTCTCTCTTTGCCTCTCTCTGTGAATCTTTCTGTGCCTGCCTCTCTCTCTCTCTCTCTTGCCTCTCTCTGTGAATCTTTCTGTACCTGCCTGCTCTCTCTCTCTCTTTGCCTCTCTCTGTGAATCTTTCTGTGCCTGCCTCTCTCTCTCTCTCTCTCTCTTTGCCTCTCTGTGAATCTTTCTGTGCCTCTTTGCTCTCTCTCTCTCTCTCTCTTTGCCTGCCTCTCTGTGAATCTTTCTCTCCTGCTCTCTCTCTCTCTCTCTCTGCCTCTCTCTGTGAATCTTTCTGTGCCTGCCTCTCTCTCTCTCTCTCTTTGCCTCTCTCTGTGAATCTTTCTGTGCCTGCCTCTCTCTCTCTCTCTCTCTTTGCCTCTCTGTGAATCTTTCTGTGCCTGCCTCTCTCTCTCTCTCTCTCTCTTTGCCTCTCTCTGTGAATCTTTCTGTGCCTGCCTCTCTCTCTCTCTCTTTGCCTCTTTCTGTGAATCTTTCTGTGCCTGCCTCTCTCTCTCTCTCTCTCTGCCTCTCTCTGTGAATCTTTCTGTGCCTGCCTCTCTCTCTCTCTCTCCTCTCTTTGAATCTTTCTGTGAATCTTTCTGTGCTGCCTCTCTCTCTCTCTCTCTTTGCCTCTTTCTGTGAATCTTTCTGTGCCTGCCTCTCTCTCTCTCTTTCTCTTTGCCTCTCTCTGTGAATCTTTCTGTGCCTGCCTCTCTCTCTCTCTCTCTGCCTCTCTCTTGAATCTTTCTGTGCCTGCCTCTCTTCTCTCTTTGCCTCTCTCTGTGAATCTTTCTGTGCCTGCCTCTCTCTCTCTTTGCCTCTCTCTGTGAATCTTTCTGTGCCTGCCTCTCTCTCTCTCTTTGCCTCTCTCTGTGAATCTTTCTGTGCCTGCCTCTCTCTCTCTCTCTCTTTGAATCTTTCTGTGCCTGCCTCTCTCTCTCTCTTTGCCTCTCTCTGTGAATCTTTCTGTGCCTGCCTCTCTCTCTCTCTCTCTCTTTGCCTCTCTGTGAATCTTTCTGTGCCTGCCTCTCTCTCTCTCTCTCTTTGAATCTTTCTGTGCCTGCCTCTCTCTCTCTCTCTCTCTCTCTCTGTTCTTTGCCTCTCTCTGAATCTTTCTGTGCCTGCCTCTCTCTCTCTCTCTCTTGCCTCTCTCTGTGAATCTTTCTGTGCCTGCATCCTCTCTCTCTTTCTCTCTCTGTGAATCTTTCTGTGCCTGCCTCTCTCTTGCCTCTCTCTGTGAATCTTTCTGTGCCTGCCTCTCTCTCTCTCTCTCTTTGAATCTTTCTGTGCCTGCCTCTCTCTCTCTCTCTCTCTCTTTGCCTCTCTCTGTGAATCTTTCTGTGCCTGCCTCTCTCTCTCTTTGCCTCTCTCTGTGAATCTTTCTGTGCCTGCCCTCTCTCTCTCTCTCTCTCGCTTTGAATCTTTCTGTGCCTGCCTCTCTCTCTCTCTCTTTGCCCCGCTCTGTGAATCTTTCTGTGCCTGCCTCTCTCTCTCTCTCTTTGCCTCTCTCTGTGAATCTTTCTGTGCCTGCCTCTCTCTCTCTCTCTCTTTGCCTCTCTCTGTGAATCTTTCTGTGCCTGCCTCTCTCTCTCTCTCTCTCTCTCCTCTCTCTGAATCTTTCTGTGCCTGCCTCT
>NW_027034601.1:0-8342 GCF_034236695.1 Oncorhynchus nerka | reverse complement strand
TTAAATAACAGCACCAACATCAGTTTCTGTAACATTTTGGCAAGCAGTGTCTATTTTGACCAATACTGCAACAAGTTAGACAAGAAGTTAGAATGAATGGGATATTCGTCTACTTCTCCGCTATTCATGGCTGTGTGCAGAATCAAAATATTCCACACGGAACTACGGTACAGCGGTTTTTGTAACTGCATTACCACGTGTTTTTCAACCTTCGTTTTGACCACTTTCTGTTTTTGAGGAAAAAAGTTCCGCAAGCAAAATCTGCCCCTGCTTCTCTGCTCTTCATAGAAAAAGTCGGATTTCAAATCGGGGCTACCAATCTCTAACTAGAGCCGTTTTTCCCATCGCCTCACTTTCAAGCAATGGTCGTTTTGACCACTTTCTGAGCATTTTTGAGGAAAAAGTTCCGCAAGCTAAAATCTGCCCCTGCTTCTCTGCTCTTCATAGAAAAAGTCGGATTTCAAATCGGGGCTACCAATCTCTAACTAGAGCCGTTTTTGTAACCCATCGCCTCACTTTCAAGTGTCTGTAAATCATGCCAGCAGCAAGGCAATTTATTACTTTCCCAAACAACTATCGTTTTGACCACTAAACAAACAGTTACACAAACATAGTTTGGCAGAAAATCTTCCTCTACTTCTCTGCTTCTCAAAGGGCGGAAACGCTTTTAAAATTGGGTCTACCGTTCTCGAGGGAGAGCGATTTAAGAAACCCTCACCTGCTCTTCACTAACAGCTCTCTGTGTCAATTCTGATATTCCAAAACGGAACCGTTGGCTAGGATACTCGCCGACGCTGCAGGGCCAAAATCATGAGGAGACGCTCCTCCTACAGCGTTTAAGCTAGAAATGCAGTTCCAATATCAACAAATTCGCAACGGTCTCGATCAAGTTGTTTGTATAGAATTTTTGATATCTGTTATACTGTTTCCGTTTTTCACTTTCTTGTCCTCTTTATGTCCTCCTTCCGCTTTCATTGGATCTCTCAAGAAACTCAAGTGCCCCATTGTGACATCATCACTTCCAAGTGACATTCTTTGTAAGTGAAATCAAGCCATTTTTGACACAAATCAGCTAATAAATCCACTTTGCAACCACTTAGACAAGACATGTCAAGTGTTCCAGCTTCGTCTCCTTCTCTGCTACTCAAATCTGGAGTTTGGATAGAAAAATGATACTCGCATCAAAAGTTACAGGAGTTTAAATAACAGCACCAACATCAGTTTCTGTAACATTTTGGCAAGCAGTGTCTATTTTGACCAATACTGCAACAAGTTAGACAAGAAGTTAGAATGAATGGGATATTCGTCTACTTCTCCGCTATTCATGGCTGTGTGCAGAATCAAAATATTCCACACGGAACTACGGTACAGCGGTTTTTGTAACTGCATTACCACGTGTTTTTCAACCTTCGTTTTGACCACTTTCTGAGCATTTTTGAGGAAAAAAGTTCCGCAAGCTAAAATCTGCCCCTGCTTCTCTGCTCTTCATAGAAAAAGTCGGATTTCAAATCGGGGCTACCAATCTCTAACTAGAGCCGTTTTTGTAACCCATCGCCTCACTTTCAAGCAATGGTCGTTTTGACCACTTTCTGAGCATTTTTGAGGAAAAAAGTTCCGCAAGCTAAAATCTGCCCCTGCTTCTCTGCTCTTCATAGAAAAAGTCGGATTTCAAATCGGGGCTACCAATCTCTAACTAGAGCCGTTTTTGTAACCCATCGCCTCACTTTCAAGTGTCTGTAAATCATGCCAGCAGCAAGGCAATTTATTACTTTCCCAAACAACTATCGTTTTGACCACTAAACAAACAGTTACACAAACATAGTTTGGCAGAAAATCTTCCTCTACTTCTCTGCTTCTCAAGGGCGGAAACGCTTTTAAAATTGGGTCTACCGTTCTCGAGGGAGAGCGATTTAAGAAACCCCTCACCTGCTCTTCACTAACAGCTCTCTGTGTCAATTCTGATATTCCAAAACGGAACCGTTGGCTAGGATACTCGCCGACGCTGCAGGGCCAAAATCATGAGGAGACGCTCCTCCTACAGCGTTTAAGCTAGAAATGCAGTTCCAATATCAACAAATTCGCAACGGTCTCGATCAAGTTGTTTGTATAGAATTTTTGATATCTGTTATACTGTTTCCGTTTTTTCACTTTCTTGTCCTCTTTATGTCCTCCTTCCGCTTTCATTGGATCTCTCAAGAAACTCAAGTGCCCCATTGTGACATCATCACTTCCAAGTGACATTCTTTGTAAGTGAAATCAAGCCATTTTTGACACAAATCAGCTAATAAATCCACTTTGCAACCACTTAGACAAGACATGTCAAGTGTTCCAGCTTCGTCTCCTTCTCTGCTACTCAAATCTGGAGTTTGGATAGAAAAATGATACTCGCATCAAAAGTTACAGGAGTTTAAATAACAGCACCAACATCAGTTTCTGTAACATTTTGGCAAGCAGTGTCTATTTTGACCAATACTGCAACAAGTTAGACAAGAAGTTAGAATGAATGGGATATTCGTCTACTTCTCCGCTATTCATGGCTGTGTGCAGAATCAAAATATTCCACACGGAACTACGGTACAGCGGTTTTTGTAACTGCATTACCACGTGTTTTTCAACCTTCGTTTTGACCACTTTCTGAGCATTTTTGAGGAAAAAAGTTCCGCTATATCTTCAAAATCTGCCCCTGCTTCTCTGCTCTTCAAGCTAAAATCTGCCCCTGCTTCTCTGCTCTTCATAGAAAAAGTCGGATTTCAAATCGGGGCTACCAATCTCTAACTAGAGCCGTTTTTGTAACCCATCGCCTCACTTTCAAGTGTCTGTAAATCATGCCAGCAGCAAGGCAATTTATTACTTTCCCAAACAACTATCGTTTTGACCACTAAACAAACAGTTACACAAACATAGTTTGGCAGAAAATCTTCCTCTACTTCTCTGCTTCTCAAGGGCGGAAACGCTTTTAAAATTGGGTCTACCGTTCTCGAGGGAGAGCGATTTAAGAAACCCCTCACCTGCTCTTCACTAACAGCTCTCTGTGTCAATTCTGATATTCCAAAACGGAACCGTTGGCTAGGATACTCGCCGACGCTGCAGGGCCAAAATCATGAGGAGACGCTCCTCCTACAGCGTTTAAGCTAGAAATGCAGTTCCAATATCAACAAATTCGCAACGGTCTCGATCAAGTTGTTTGTATAGAATTTTTGATATCTGTTATACTGTTTCCGTTTTTCACTTTCTTGTCCTCTTTATGTCCTCCTTCCGCTTTCATTGGATCTCTCAAGAAACTCAAGTGCCCCATTGTGACATCATCACTTCCAAGTGACATTCTTTGTAAGTGAAATCAAGCCATTTTTGACACAAATCAGCTAATAAATCCACTTTGCAACCACTTAGACAAGACATGTCAAGTGTTCCAGCTTCTCTTTCTCTGCTACTCAAATCTGGAGTTTGGATAGAAAAATGATACTCGCATCAAAAGTTACAGGAGTTTAAATAACAGCACCAACATCAGTTTCTGTAACATTTTGGCAAGCAGTGTCTATTTTGACCAATACTGCAACAAGTTAGACAAGAAGTTAGAATGAATGGGATATTCGTCTACTTCTCCGCTATTCATGGCTGTGTGCAGAATCAAAATATTCCACACGGAACTACGGTACAGCGGTTTTTGTAACTGCATTACCACGTGTTTTTCAACCTTCGTTTTGACCACTTTCTGAGCATTTTTGAGGAAAAAAGTTCCGCAAGCTAAAATCTGCCCCTGCTTCTCTGCTCTTCATAGAAAAAGTCGGATTTCAAATCGGGGCTACCAATCTTAGAGCCGTTTTTGTAACCCAAAGCAATGGTCGTTTTGACCACTTTCTGAGCATTTTTGAGGAAAAAGTTCAAAAATCTGCCCCTGCTTCTCTGCTCTTCATAGAAAAAGTCGGATTTCAAATCGGGGCTACCAATCTCTAACTAGAGCCGTTTTTGTAACCCATCGCCTCACTTTCAAGTGTCTGTAAATCATGCCAGCAGCAAGGCAATTTATTACTTTCCCAAACAACTATCGTTTTGACCACTAAACAAACAGTTACACAAACATAGTTTGGCAGAAAATCTTCCTCTACTTCTCTGCTTCTCAAGGGCGGAAACGCTTTTAAAATTGGGTCTACCGTTCTCGAGGGAGAGCGATTTAAGAAACCCCTCACCTGCTCTTCACTAACAGCTCTCTGTGTCAATTCTGATATTCCAAAACGGAACCGTTGGCTAGGATACTCGCCGACGCTGCAGGGCCAAAATCATGAGGAGACGCTCCTCCTACAGCGTTTAAGCTAGAAATGCAGTTCCAATATCAACAAATTCGCAACGGTCTCGATCAAGTTGTTTGTATAGAATTTTTGATATCTGTTATACTGTTTCCGTTTTTTCACTTTCTTGTCCTCTTTATGTCCTCCTTCCGCTTTCATTGGATCTCTCAAGAAACTCAAGTGCCCCATTGTGACATCATCACTTCCAAGTGACATTCTTTGTAAGTGAAATCAAGCCATTTTTGACACAAATCAGCTAATAAATCCACTTTGCAACCACTTAGACAAGACATGTCAAGTGTTCCAGCTTCGTCTCCTTCTCTGCTACTCAAATCTGGAGTTTGGATAGAAAAATGATACTCGCATCAAAAGTTACAGGAGTTTAAATAACAGCACCAACATCAGTTTCTGTAACATTTTGGCAAGCAGTGTCTATTTTGACCAATACTGCAACAAGTTAGACAAGAAGTTAGAATGAATGGGATATTCGTCTACTTCTCCGCTATTCATGGCTGTGTGCAGAATCAAAATATTCCACACGGAACTACGGTACAGCGGTTTTTGTAACTGCATTACCACGTGTTTTTCAACCTTCGTTTTGACCACTTTTTGAGGAAAAAGTGAGCATTTTTTCTCTGAGGAAAAAAGTTCTAACTAGAGCCGTTTTTGTAACCCATCGCTAAAATCTGCCCCTGCTTCTCTGCTCTTCATAGAAAAAGTCGGATTTCAAATCGGGGCTACCAATCTCTAACTAGAGCCGTTTTTTGTAACCCATCGCCTCACTTTCAAGTGTCTGTAAATCATGCCAGCAGCAAGGCAATTTATTACTTTCCCAAACAACTATCGTTTTGACCACTAAACAAACAGTTACACAAACATAGTTTGGCAGAAAATCTTCCTCTACTTCTCTGCTTCTCAAGGGCGGAAACGCTTTTAAAATTGGGTCTACCGTTCTCGAGGGAGAGCGATTTAAGAAACCCCTCACCTGCTCTTCACTAACAGCTCTCTGTGTCAATTCTGATATTCCAAAACGGAACCGTTGGCTAGGATACTCGCCGACGCTGCAGGGCCAAAATCATGAGGAGACGCTCCTCCTACAGCGTTTAAGCTAGAAATGCAGTTCCAATATCAACAAATTCGCAACGGTCTCGATCAAGTTGTTTGTATAGAATTTTTGATATCTGTTATACTGTTTCCGTTTTTCACTTTCTTGTCCTCTTTATGTCCTCCTTCCGCTTTCATTGGATCTCTCAAGAAACTCAAGTGCCCCATTGTGACATCATCACTTCCAAGTGACATTCTTTGTAAGTGAAATCAAGCCATTTTTGACACAAATCAGCTAATAAATCCACTTTGCAACCACTTAGACAAGACATGTCAAGTGTTCCAGCTTCGTCTCCTTCTCTGCTACTCAAATCTGGAGTTTGGATAGAAAAATGATACTCGCATCAAAAGTTACAGGAGTTTAAATAACAGCACCAACATCAGTTTCTGTAACATTTTGGCAAGCAGTGTCTATTTTGACCAATACTGCAACAAGTTAGACAAGAAGTTAGAATGAATGGGATATTCGTCTACTTCTCCGCTATTCATGGCTGTGTGCAGAATCAAAATATTCCACACGGAACTACGGTACAGCGGTTTTTGTAACTGCATTACCACGTGTTTTTCAACCTTCGTTTTGACCACTTTCTGAGCATTTTTGAGGAAAAAGTTCCGCAAGCTAAAATCTGCCCCTGCTTCTCTGCTCTTCATAGAAAAAGTCGGATTTCAAATCGGGGCTACCAATCTCTAACTAGAGCCGTTTTTGTAACCCATCGCCTCACTTTCAAGCAATGGTCGTTTTGACCACTTTCTGAGCATTTTTGAGGAAAAAAAGTTCCACTTTCTGAGCATTTTGAGGAAAAAAGTTCCGCAAGCTAAAATCTGCTGCCCCTGCTTCTCTGCTCTTCATAGAAAAAGTCGGATTTCAAATCGGGCTACCAATCTCTAACTAGAGCCGTTTTTGTAACCCATCGCCTCACTTTCAAGTGTCTGTAAATCATGCCAGCAGCAAGGCAATTTATTACTTTCCCAAACAACTATCGTTTTGACCACTAAACAAACAGTTACACAAACATAGTTTGGCAGAAAATCTTCCTCTACTTCTCTGCTTCTCAAGGGCGGAAACGCTTTTAAATTGGGTCTACCGTTCTCGAGGGAGAGCGATTTAAGAAACCCCTCACCTGCTCTTCACTAACAGCTCTCTGTGTCAATTCTGATATTCCAAAACGGAACCGTTGGCTAGGATACTCGCCGACGCTGCAGGGCCAAAATCATGAGGAGACGCTCCTCCTACAGCGTTTAAGCTAGAAATGCAGTTCCAATATCAACAAATTCGCAACGGTCTCGATCAAGTTGTTTGTATAGAATTTTTGATATCTGTTATACTGTTTCCGTTTTTCACTTTCTTGTCCTCTTTATGTCCTCCTTCCGCTTTCATTGGATCTCTCAAGAAACTCAAGTGCCCCATTGTGACATCATCACTTCCAAGTGACATTCTTTGTAAGTGAAATCAAGCCATTTTTGACACAAATCAGCTAATAAATCCACTTTGCAACCACTTAGACAAGACATGTCAAGTGTTCCAGCTTCGTCTCCTTCTCTGCTACTCAAATCTGGAGTTTGGATAGAAAAATGATACTCGCATCAAAAGTTACAGGAGTTTAAATAACAGCACCAACATCAGTTTCTGTAACATTTTGGCAAGCAGTGTCTATTTTGACCAATACTGCAACAAGTTAGACAAGAAGTTAGAATGAATGGGATATTCGTCTACTTCTCCGCTATTCATGGCTGTGTGCAGAATCAAAATATTCCACACGGAACTACGGTACAGCGGTTTTTGTAACTGCATTACCACGTGTTTTTCAACCTTCGTTTTGACCACTTTCTGAGCATTTTTGAGGAAAAAAGTTCCGCAAGCTAAAATCTGCCCCTGCTTCTCTGCTCTTCATAGAAAAAGTCGGATTTCAAATCGGGGCTACCAATCTCTAACTAGAGCCGTTTTTGTAACCCATCGCCTCACTTTCAAGCAATGGTCGTTTTGACCACTTTCTGAGCATTTTTGAGGAAAAAGTTCGCTAAAATCTGCCCCTGCTTCTCTGCTCTTCATAGAAAAAGTCGGATTTCAAATCGGGGCTACCAATCTCTAACTAGAGCCGTTTTTGTAACCCATCGCCTCACTTTCAAGTGTCTGTAAATCATGCCAGCAGCAAGGCAATTTATTACTTTCCCAAACAACTATCGTTTTGACCACTAAACAAACAGTTACACAAACATAGTTTGGCAGAAAATCTTCCTCTACTTCTCTGCTTCTCAAGGGCGGAAACGCTTTTAAAATTGGGTCTACCGTTCTCGAGGGAGAGCGATTTAAGAAACCCCTCACCTGCTCTTCACTAACAGCTCTCTGTGTCAATTCTGATATTCCAAAACGGAACCGTTGGCTAGGATACTCGCCGACGCTGCAGGGCCAAAATCATGAGGAGACGCTCCTCCTACAGCGTTTAAGCTAGAAATGCAGTTCCAATATCAACAAATTCGCAACGGTCTCGATCAAGTTGTTTGTATAGAATTTTGATATCTGTTATACTGTTTCCGTTTTTTCACTTTCTTGTCCTCTTTATGTCCTCCTTCCGCTTTCATTGGATCTCTCAAGAAACTCAAGTGCCCCATTGTGACATCATCACTTCCAAGTGACATTCTTTGTAAGTGAAATCAAGCCATTTTTGACACAAATCGAGTTTGGATAGAAAATGATACTCGCATCAAAAGTTACAGGAGTTTAAATAACAGCACCAACATCAGTTTCTGTAACATTTGGCAAGCAGTGTCTATTTTGACCAATACTGCAACAAGTTAGACAAGAAGTTAGAATGAATGGGATATTCGTCTACTTCTCCGCTATTCATGGCTGTGTGCAGAATCAAAATATTCCACACGGAACTACGGTACAGCGGTTTTGTAACTGCATTACCACGTGTTTTTCAACTGCTTTTGACCACTTTCTGAGCATTT
>NW_027034600.1:0-8340 GCF_034236695.1 Oncorhynchus nerka | reverse complement strand
TAAGTCGAAATTGTCTCGCCGTTATTTTTATGAATTTTAGTTAAACGGGAACCGAACCGTGGATTACTGTAGTATATCATAACATATATTATTTACTCATAGCCTAGCAGAGTGGCCTGGAACCATATAACTAAAACACATCCCATGACTGAGACTTAGGGGCGATTACTCAAACATACTTCTGCATTAACCCAGACACATTCTGTCCAGGTCAAAAGCACATTCTAACCACAAACCAACTGTAAAGCACCAAACACAATGGTCGAACTGAAGTTATCACATAAATCCCCACCAAGGCAGGGAAACTCCCTAGCCTAAAGCACCAACGCTTAGTCCCAGTTCCCCCTATCGCCCCCTAACTCATGGCCTCTTGACACATATCTTGACACACACATTGACACGCACGTACAGTATAGCGCACGAACACACACACCCCACACTCATTTCAACTGACATCCCTGGACACACAAACCCCTTCTTGGACCACAGTCAGTTCCAGTTCCCCTTTCTCAACCCCTTGACACACACAGACACACAGACATCTCAACGCACACACACCCCACACTCAAGTCAACTGAGCTGGGGCCAGGATCAGACAACTTCAAGAAGCACCAATGGGGCACTGGCAAAGGGTCGGACAGGACCTGCCTCCAACTTCCACCAACCAGTCGGATGACAGAACTACAAGAATCAACATACGTCATTCTGTGTTTAAATACCTTTGCACACTCTGTTTAGGGATCCTTTTTCAGCTGACTCCTTCTGAGCCAAATGAGAGGATCCGTGCACGCTTTGTATCAGATATCTTTACCTTTAATAAACCTGCCTTGAATCATACCATATCCACCTGGTCCAGCGTCTCAACTTGGTCTCTCTCCTCTAGTAACAGTACGTCAATCAAACATGGTAGCAGAGGATGGTTGATATAAACACCTAAATTCGGTCCAAAAGAGGTTGATGAGAGGAGAGGCGAGTTGGAGGCACAATCCAGAGGGACGGGTGACCTGCAAAGGAGCCGCCGGGGATTCATCTCACCTCAGGAACCTGATCTAAAAAAGTCGACTAAACAAAGGTAAGCAAGAGCCTGTTAAATCAAAATTCTGCATATTGTACTATAGACATAACCAAATTTAAGATCAGTGACTGAGAGTGAGTATGAATTTCTGTTAAATTTACTTGTGTTAAAAATAAGGCAGTTGTGTAAAGATATCTAAGACAATGTTATTTTATACCCATTAGAGGGGTTCAGAGTATATAGAGAGGCCCACGAGAGAAGGGTACAGTGTTGTGATAGACCCACGAGAGAAGGGTACAGTGTTGTGATAGACCCACGAGAGAAGGGTTGAGTGTCAAGTCTGGATCAGTGTCTGAAGCTAGTTGAGTGCAAGTTGTTGGCAACCTCGGGCATCCCTCGTTGAGTGACGGAATTAAACTGAGCTTGACCATTCGGGATTCAAGATAGCAAATCTGGGACTAGTTGATAACTATTTTTCTGCTAAGGTGGCGCCAGTAAATAAGTCTAACCTTGAATTAGGGGCATGGAATTAAATCCATGCTCTCCAAATTAATGTGTCTTGTATAACCATATTGTAACTGTTTGACTCAAGATAGCAAATCTGGGACTAGTGGATAACTATTTTTCTGCTAAGGTGGCGCCAGTAAATAAGTCTATAACTGTTGGATTCAAGATAGCAAATCTGGGACTAGTGGATAACTATTTTTCTGCTAAGGTGGCGCCAGTAAATAAGTCTATAACTGTTTGACTCAAGATAGCAAATCTGTAACTAGTTGATAACTATTTTTCTACTAGGTGGCACCAGTAAATAGGTCTAACCTTGTGTTAGGGGCATGAAAATAGATTCATGCTCTCCAAATTATTGTGACTGTGACGTGTGTAACCATATTGTAACAGCTTGGCCGTTTAACGGGGCTCACGGTTGTTGACCATTACTATTTTGTTGACCATTACTATTTTTTGGACCATTACTATTTTGTATTTGGTGGACCAGTACTATTTTATTGACCATTACTATTTTGTTGACCGTTACTATTTTATTGGCCATTACTATTCTGTATCGTGTGGACCATTACTATTTTGTTTACCGTTACTATTTTATTGGCCATTACTATTCTGTATTTTGTGGACCATTACTATTTTGTTTACCGTTACTATTTTATTGGCCATTACTATTCTGAACTTGGTGGACCATTACTATTTTGTTTACCGTTACTAATTCTACAGTAAGGCTTTGTTGAGAGATATCACCGCTGTTTACCCGTGATATTTTTGTAACCTTTACTATTTCTACAGTATGATTTAGCTGATGTGTTGGATTGTCATTGTTGCTGACCGTTACTATTTCTCCAGTATGATTTCGTTGCTGTGTTGAAGTGTCATTATTGCTGGCTATTCCTATTTCTGCAGTGTAATTGGGTTGAGGTGCTGAAGTGACCGCCGGGTCGAAAGTTTGACCAGTTGGCAGCCGCTGAGCTGAGTGGCTGCTTGGTTTTCTCTCTGTGCTGTTGGTATCTCCTCAAGGGTTGAAATTAATTTCATCATTACGATAGAAGCGCTGAGTTTCATTGAAATACTTTGGGTTGGAATTATTTTGATAAATACTATAGAAGTTAATTAATTTGGTCATTACTATAGAAGCGCTGAGTTTCATTGATATAGTTCAAAGGGCGTTGAAATATGGGTTGGAATTATTCTGATAATTACTGTGGAAGCGCTGGGTTCCATTTAAATATTGCTCCAAAAGGAGACGTTTGAAATACTTTCGGGGAGCATTTAATTAATTGATTGAATAAGTGACGATAATAGTTTTTCCTATCTAAGTCCTAGAATTATTCTGATAATTATTCTGGGAGCGCCTGAATTTACTAATATATTGTTCTAAAAGAGTATTGCCGAATAATCCGGTTAAAATAGCGGTCTAATTCATTGTACATTCGGCAATAAAATTCTTTGTGTACGAGGGTGGGACACAAGAGATAAGTCTGTGTCTGGCGCCGTGAATACATCGCTGGTCTTGACCAGCGACGAGCTAAGTGCACCAAGATAGTTAAGGACCCAGACGCAGTTAAACGATAAAATGGCCACAACCACTGTCCCAAAATTTTAATTTAATGAATATTTAGATCAAAGGAGGCAGGATAGAGCAGGTGGAAAGGATCAGTACAAGTCCATAAAGAAAGTTTGGGAGGGAGTTAAATTGAAGTGGACACAAGCAGGTTACCTAAGTGGAAGTGCTCCGTCAAAAGGGCACCTCTCCACCATGGAGAAGGAACTAGGGGAGGCAGTGAAGGAAGGGATTGCAAGTGAAGAGGAAAGGAATAGGGCTCATCTATTCAAGAAAGAAGGAACCAAACACAGAGAGAGGGCAGAGGCTGAACTGAAGATAGGAACATGGGCAATTGAAGAAATTCAGAGAACACAACCATACAAGAAGCCTGGTATGATGGGGGTAGTGACAGATACCATAAATACGTTATTTTTATTAAATATCAGGGATTATAATCTTGGGGAGAATGAGGCCATAAACGACCAAATTGGAAAGGCCTGGAAGTTTTGATTAATCATTAAGGTTTGCAAATATATACACATAAAACATTTGTTAGGACTATTTGTTTTGGTGCAAAGGTATTTTAAAGAGACACGCTCAAATATGGAACTTTATGAGTTTTTATTTTATGAGTTTTAAATTACACAAGTGAATTTGGATTTTAAGGATAAAGGGTTCTTTAATATGTCTAATGTAGTATAGAACTTGACTATAAAAGGGTGGGTTGACTTATTGACCTTATCATGACTGTCTTCTAAGGTCTGATCAGCCTTGGGGAGAGTCAATGGTATAATGAATGTGGTCATATTGAGTTACTAGTTTTAAGGTAAATTCATTATAAAGGAGTTTAGGTGAGGAGGTTAGAATTATTGTTTGAACTGCAAATGAGAAAGTGGTTCAGGATTCTGTTTTACAACATTAGCTGTGAAGTTTTTGAATGGGCTATTAACAGAGAAAAAAATAATCCTATTTATCATTGAGAATAAATAGGGGAAGATAAGATACATTAAGGTTGGGATAGGAGATATATTAAGCCAATAGGGCAGGGAATTACATAGAAAAATAAGTTTCAGTTCTTAGGGGTGATAAATTACTGTAGATAAGGAATTCTGCACTTTGCAACATATATTAAATTCATGTTATTGTCAGATAGAATACTGAGGGTCCTTGAAGGAAGGATTTTGATATGATAAGCATTTGTTTTGAATTTTTTGACCATTAGGAGTTTAAAAATAATAATAATAGTATTAAATTTAACAGGTATATAGGACATCTGTGATGATTTAGGATTATTGTTAGGTTGATTAAGGAAATGTAAGGACTTTAGAGATTGACACTCAGACATGATTTTAGATAAAGTCAAACAGTTAGAAGCTTAGTGGTATTTAGAAATATGAGAGAAAAGGTTTAAATTGGTAAATATATATTTAAGAAAGAAAATATATAAGTAGCGCAGATAGTTCTTAAGTAGATAAGAAACTTGACAGAATTGGTACTGGATTGACGCCCAAGGGAGGAGTGGACATGGAAAACTAAAAAGGGCTCCTTCATGATGATATCAGACATAAGGATAATATACAATCTTACCTAAGTCATTATTTAGAGTAGGTAAGGTTGATACCTGGGCAGGTCGGGTATCAAAAGGGGATGGGTAAATTGTGGTCTAGGATAGGATGGGGCTTATTGGATAAGAAACTAATAATTTAAAAAAATGTAAGCTAACAATTGGGCATAGAAGTTAAAGATATAATCAGATAAAACATATGAGAAATTGTTTGTTAACCAAGCCTGTATGTTCAGGATTTTATGCATTGAGGTGAACTACAGGTGAAGTCACTCAATCCAGTCCCAGAGGCTTGGGGACCATAGAAGACCCCTGGTGACAGCTAGCTGAAAGAGCTACCCAGATTCATATCGCACGGCGGGTGGGTAAGACACGTTTTCACTGTCGGACAATAAACAGAGTTCGGGAGAAGAACTGGAATTAACAGAATTCCGGGGGGCCAACTCTCGAATGAAGTAACCCTACCTGTCCTATCACCCCTGTTTTTGTTCATAGAAGTGAGGATGTGTCTGGCTCTGGCTATGTGATGTGTATTTTGTTCCAAAATAAGCATAAGAGATCCTTAGATCTGGGTAGACAGGAAGTTAGAGTAGAGATTACATGATAACCGACTTCGGACAGTTCTAGGATTAGAGAAGAGGGTATCCTTATAGCATGGGGGATCCCACAAAGGTGGATAGGTTTTCCATGATATGGGGAAACCTGGGAGCAATGTTGAACTTTGTAAAGGTGATGAAATCCTACTAACCATCAAAAATATTAAGCTCTCTGATGCAGGCACTCACACCCTCGGACTACAAAGGACGAGGACAGACATGATGGGTGTGTTTTCTATTAAGGTACTGCCAAGACCAGAGGTAACCGGACACACTCCTCTACCACCACTATGTTAAAAATACCATTCAGGTAATTAATGTTAGAGACTATTCGGCTATTGATCAATTAGGAACTGAGACTGGTTTTGATGGTAGGGACAATTTGTGGCTGTCTTATATGAGGTACACAGCTAAAACCCTGAGAAGAAAGGACTGTATTATTTGTAGTCATGCTAGACCTGTTCTGGCTACACACCCATTTGCTGTAGGAGAAGGAGAGGGGTGGTTGTGTATTCTGAGAAGTTTTTACCAGGTTAAGCCCAATTCAACCCTCTGTTCCTCTTTGAGCCTTGTGTTTCCTGCAGTACCTCCTCATCGGGCCTCTTGGGGTGTTGGGGCATATGGGGGCAATTACGAGTGCATCACGGGTACAGGTAATGGCATTGATTATGGGAGATTGCCTGAAGCTGATTGCAGTAGTAACATAACCATTAATTCCACTTGGCCAGTTACAGGCCTAAACCAAACTAGTGGTCTGGCTGATGTGTGGAGCCAAAAGAGTGCTGAGACCCATTCTTAGAGGAGAATGGCAAGGTACGTGTGGTCTGACCAGTTTGATAATTCCACTGACCATTGTTGATGTTGCTGCTGAACAGCTGCTGAGTTCTGTATCCAGGGGACCTGAAAACATTCCATCCCATGGGAGACATAGATGTAGTGTTCCATGGACAGAGGATGTAGTTGACATACACACTAACCTGTTGGGAGTGCCAGTGGGGATTCCTCATGAGTTTCAGGCCTTGGGTAGGAATGATGGACTCTGGCACTTACTACCTACTATGGGTCTAGCCATAGTGGATGCTAGACAGACTGCATGGATTAATTATATCTACTATAATCAACAGCGTTTTGTGAATTACTCCCGTGATGCACTCACTGGTATGTCTGAACAGTTTGAGGCCACATTTGGGGTTTCAGACAGAATAGACTTGCCTGGGATATGCTTCTTGCCAGTCAGGGGGCGTCTGCAAGATGTTCGGTGAACAATGTTGCCGTATATTCCTAATATTACCAGTCCAGATGGTAGTATATCTAAGGCGGGCTTGATGCACTATCTGCTAAGATGAGGTCCACGGGGGGTGGAGGAGTCTGTTCTCTTGGCCTGGTTTGGTAAGTACACTGGTATGATGGTTTACTGGATTTCTGACCTAATTCTTGTATTATTGATGTGATGTGCTGCTTGCATCATGATCTGTTACAGATGTGGTGAAGGCTTCAGGCATATGCTTGCATGCTCCAGTTAGCGTGCGATGCTGAAGCATGCTTTCAGGAGGATGGGACTTGAGGATGACACATGGTTTGGAGTCCCTGGGTGGCAAGGCCCACCTGGTACAGGATAGGTGTAGCTGAGAGGGACCAGATGGTTTCTAATAATTCTTTACTCTGTTTTCCATGACCAAAGTTTTATCCTACATCTTACATGTCAATAACAATAAAGTTTTATCCTGTTTTTGATAAGTGACACCCTTGTGGGTGACAAGAGGGGAAAGTATTTTTCTTTGTGGGCCATTTCCGTATAGACTTACCTAGTTTAGGCTATTTTCCTTTGGATTATGTTTTCGTTTTTGCTGGGAGTAATGTATCTGGACTATATCACATCTCTTGAGGAGATGTGAAGAGAAGGAATCACAACTTTTTCCTGCGGGAAAAGTTGGCTTATGTGGACAAGCATTTTACTTTTATTTTGAGCTGTTGTTCTCCGCTCTGTTAAATGAGGTTGTAAGTTCCTAGGTGGCTGGTAGCCAACTTAGTACATAGTGGGATTGAATGGAGAACATGATGGTAATACATATATATCTATTTCTGTTTAATACCGTGCCTTATTTCATAGTCCCTTTGGGAGAAGTTTCTCTTTGTGTCTGGATCTAGTTAGGTTGTGTCACGTCTCTGGTGAGATGTGAAGAGGGGGAATCACAAAATTTGTCCGCTGACAAATTTTAGCTTATGCTCCTATATGTTCACATTTCGCCCTGGATTATGTTCACGTCTAGTAGACGTGAAGAGGGGGATTTGTAGTATATCATAACATATATTATTTACTCATAGCCTAGCAGTGGCTGGAACCATATAACTAAAACACATCCCATGACTGAGACTTAGGGGCGATTACTCAAACATACTTCTGCATTAACCCAGACACATTCTGTCCAGGTCAAAGCACATTCTAACCACAAACCAACTGTAAAGCACCAAACACAATGGTCAACTGAAGTTATCACATAAATCCCCACCAAGGCAGGAAACTCCTAGCCTAAAGCACCAACGCTTGAGTCCCAGTTCCCCCTATCGCCCCCTAACTCATGGCCTCTTGACACATATCTTGACACACACATTGACACGCACGTACAGTATAGCGCACGAACACACACACCCCACACTCATTTCAACTGACATCCCTGGACACACAAACCCCTTCTTGGACCACAGTCAGTTCCAGTTCCCCTTTTCTCAACCCCTTGACACACACAGACACACAGACATCTCAACGCACACACACCCCACACTCAAGTCAACTGAGCTGGGGCCAGGATCAGACAACTTCAAGAAGCACCAATGGGGCACTGGCAAAGGGTCGGACAGGACCTGCCTCCAACTTCCACCAACCAGTCGGATGACAGAACTACAAGAATCAACATACGTCATTCTGTGTTTAAATACCTTTGCACACTCTGTTTAGGGATCCTTTTTCAGCTGACTCCTTCTGAGCCAAATGAGAGGATCCGTGCACGCTTTGTATCAGATATCTTTACCTTTAATAAACCTGCCTTGAATCATACCATATCCACCTGGTCCAGCGTCTCAACTTGGTCTCTCTCCTCTAGTAACAGTACGTCAA
>NW_027034599.1:0-8340 GCF_034236695.1 Oncorhynchus nerka | reverse complement strand
AGTAGGGAGTTAATAGTAGCTAGTAGGGAGTAGTATCATGAAAACTACGCCTCCCTCGCGGACCTGACATCCTTTCACTCCCTCCTCTCTACCATTTCCTCTTCTCTCTCTCTGCTAAAGCCACTTTCTACCACTCTAAATTCCAAGCATCTGCCTCTAACCCTAAGAGCTCTTTGCAATGCTTCTCCTCCCTCCTGAATTCTCCCCCTCCCCCCTCCTCCCTCTCTGCAGATGACTTCGTCAACCATTTTGAAAAGAAGATCGACGACATCCGATCCTCGTTTGCTAAGTCAAACGACACCGCTGGTTCTGCTCACACTGCCTACCCTGTGCTCCCCAGCCTCTTTCTCCCCTCTCTCCAGATGAAATCTCGCGTCTTGTGACGGCCGGCCGCCCTACACCTGCCCGCTTGACCCTATCCCCTCACTCTCTTCTCCAGACCATCTCCCGGAGACCTCCTCCCCTTACCTCACCTCATCATCAACTCATCCTGACCGCTGGCTACGTCCTGCCATCTTCAAAGAGAGCGAGTTTACCCCTTCTGAAAAAACCTACACTCGATCCCTCCGTGTCAACAACTACAGACCAGTATCCTTCTTTCTTTTCTCAAAACTCTTGACGTGCCGTCCTTGGCCCAGCTCTCCCATATCTCAGAATGACCTTCTTGATCCAAATCAGTCAGGTTTCAAGACTAGTCATTCAACTGAGACTGCTCTTCTCTGTATCACGGAGGCGCTCCGCACTGCTAAAGCTAACTCTCTCTCCTCTGCTCTCATCCTTCTAGACCTATCGGCTGCCTTCGATACTGTGAACCATCAGATCCTCCTCTCCACCCTCTCCGAGTTGGGCATCTCCGGCGCGGCCCACGCTTGGTTATGTCTACCTGACAGGTCGCTCCTACCAGGTGGCGTGGCGAGAATCCGTCTCCACACCACGTGCTCTCACCACTGGTGTCCCCCAGGGCTCTGTTCTAGGCCCTCTCCTATTCTCGCTATACACCAAGTCACTTGGCTCTGTCATAACCTCACATGGTCTCTCTATCATTGCTATGCAGACGACACACAATTAATCTTCTCCTTTCCCCCTTCTGATGACCAGGTGGCGAATCGCATCTCTGCATGTCTGGCAGACATATCAGTGTGGATGACGGATCACCACCTCAAGCTGAACCTCGGCAAGACGGAGCTGCTCTTCCTCCCGGGAAAGGACTGCCCGTTCCATGATCTCGCCATCACGGTTGACAACTCCATTGTGTCCTCCTCCCAGAGCGCTAAGAACCTTGGCGTGATCCTGGACAACACCCTGTCGTTCTCAACTAACATCAAGGCGGTGGCCCGTTCCTGTAGGTTCATGCTCTACAACATCCGCAGAGTACGACCCTGCCTCACACAGGAAGCGGCGCAGGTCCTAATCCAGGCACTTGTCATCTCCCGTCTGGATTACTGCAACTCGCTGTTGGCTGGGCTCCCTGCCTGTGCCATTAAACCCTACAACTCATCCAGAACGCCGCAGCCCGTCTGGTGTTCAACCTTCCCAAGTTCTCTCACGTCACCCCGCTCCTCCGCTCCCTCCACTGGCTTCCAGTTGAAGCTCGCATCCGCTACAAGACCATGGTGCTTGCCTACGGAGCTGTGAGGGGAACGGCACCTCAGTACCTCCAGGCTCTGATCAGGCCCTACACCCAAACAAGGGCACTGCGTTCATCCACCTCTGGCCTGCTCGCCTCCCTACCACTGGGGAAGTACAGTTCCCGCTCAGCCCAGTCAAAACTGTTCGCTGCTCTGGCCCCCCAATGGTGGAACAAACTCCCTCACGACGCCAGGACAGCGGAGTCAATCACCACCTTCCGGAGACACCTGAAACCCCACCTCTTTAAGGAATACCTAGGATAGGATAAAGTAATCCTCTCTCACCCCCCTGAAAAGATTTAGATGCACTACTGTTCCACTGGAGGTCATAAGGTGAATGCACCAATTTGTAAGTCGCTCTGGATAAGAGCGTCTGCTAAATGACTTAAATGTAATGTAAATGTAGGAAGTAGTATTAGCTGGTAGGAAGTAGTATTAGCTAGTAGGAAGTAGTATTAGCTAGTAGGAAGTAGTATTAGCTTCTTGACTTCAAACATCTCTATATAATAGTCAGTAGTGTATAGTGGAGGCCATATACAACCAAAATAAACATTATTTCTCTCTTTTTTTTTTATCAATTCACAATATAGAATAAAAGTGTGTCGGCCAATAAGAATTTAACCTGGGCGATTCTTCAAGTTGGTCAGCTGCCATTGGACATGACACAACGCGAGCATAATGCGGGCACCCGAAGCAGCTTTCATTTGATTGGTCAACGGCTGATGGCAACGCCGGAAACCCGACGGTCGTAGGGTCGTAGGTCTCCAATCTCGACCTCTATGGGGTCCAATGAAACTCCAGTAAGGAAAGGTCACTCAACAGCCATGAACCTATCAGGACCTCTCTCTCTCTCTATCTGCGTCCCAAATGGCTCCATATTCCCTACGTAGTGCGCTACAAATGCACTAAACGTGTTGTACTATATAGGGAATAGTGTATAGTTTGGGGCGGGCCCCCTATCTGAGCTTTTACCAAATGTGCTATGCTATTACATTTGAACTTTTGACCCCCAGGAACTCTGACTCTAGCATAATCTAAGTGCCTACAGATGGAAGCTCATTGGTCATTCAGTGTCCTAAACCAATGAGCACGCTTCCACGGATATTGCATACTTAAATTGTATTGTTGGCTCCATTTTTTAAATGGACTTTTATGATTCTAGTGTTCAAGTGTGAAAAATCTGTTGTTGTGCCCTTGAACAAGGCACTTCATCCTAATTGCTCCGGGAGCGCTGTACGTTGGAGACATTGTGATCATTGTCACGAAGTCCCACTGGCGTTAGAAATGTAATTCCTTCGACCTCATGGCACCTGAGCTCAATTTCGAGTCTCATAGCAAAGGATCTGAAAATGTATGTAAATAAGGTATCTGTTTTTTATACATTTGCAACAATTTCTAAACCTGTTTTCACTTCGTCATTATTGTTGTGTGTAGATTGACGAGGAAAACAACTTTTATCCATTTCAGAATAAGATTGTAACAAAATGTGGAAAAAAGTCAAGGTGTCTGAATATTTTCTGAATGCAAGTTCAAGTTCAAAGTCAAAGACATATTATCAAACTTCAAAACTTTATTCAAATTGCATTACACATCTCATAATAACGAAGTCTATTCCATGTTAAGAGCAGAAGTCGTGTTCAGGTTGTGTACCAACTGTAGCCTGATGTGAGTCTACCTCTCTCTGAGGAGACCTGATAGAGTCTACCTCTCTGGGGAGACCTGATAGGAGTCTACCTCTCTCTGGGGAGACCTGATAGGAGTCTACCTCTGAGGAGACCTGATAGGAGTCTACCTCTCTCTGAGGAGACCTGATAGAGTCTACCCTCTCTCTGGGAGACCTGGATAGGAGTCTACCTCTCTCTGGGGAGACCTGATAGGAGTCTACCTCTCTGAGGAGACCTGATAGGAGTCTACCTCTCTCTGGGGAGACCTGATAGGAGTCTACCTCTCTTCTCTGGGGAGACCCGATAGGAGTCTACCTCTCTGGGGAGACCTGATAGGAGTCTACCTCTCCTCTGGGGAGACCTGATAGGAGTCTACTCTCTCTCTGGGAGACCCGATAGGAGTCTACCTCTCTCTGGGAAGACCTGATAGGAGTCTACCTCTCTCTGGGGAGACCCGATAGGAGCTCTACCTCTCTCTGGGAGACCTGATAGGAGTCCTCTCTCTGGGAGACCTGATAGGAGTCAAACCTTCTGGGAGACCCGGAGTGAAAGTCTACCTCTCTCTGGGGAGACCCGATAGGAGTCTACCTCTCTGGGGAGACCTGATAGGAGTCTACCTCTCTCTGAGAGACCTGATAGAGTCTACCTCTCTCTGGGGAGACCCTGATGGGAAGTCTACCTCTCTGGGGAGACCTGATAGAGTCTACCTCTCTCTGGGGAGACCTATTGGCTGATTTAATGGGCGCAACAGTTTTTTTTAATGACCAAACTTATTAGACTTTCAATTTCATCTCTCTGATCTGTGAATTAGCATATTGTTATATATATACTACATCTTCCTCTAAAAACACCCCACAAAACAGTACACTTACCTCAAAAATAGTCTGAATTAATCCTAAGATACATTTTGACGTTTTTGGAGAGGGGTTAGTCGTGCAATTTTACATCTAAAATGTTTGGTGAAGTATTTCTCAAGTGAATTTTTTTTTTTGTTGAAAAACTAGTCGTCTGGTTGAATGACAAACACTACATTTGAAAATTCCCCGCTGTTGAAATCACAGATAAAGGGGCGTGGACTTCGGCTACTGAACTTCGACTTCGCCTCAAGAGGGAAAATAATGGTGCTGCTCGAACAGCCGGAAAACGCTGCCGAACGCCGAAACGAACATAAAAACATCACAAAAACGTTGTTATAATAAATGCGTAACCGTTTAGAATGGGAAGCTTAAGAGTGAAAGCAAACGTAAGTCAGAGGAAGTATGTGTGTGTGTGTGTGTGTGTGTGTGTGTGTGTGTGTGTGTGTCCAACTGAGCCCACAGTGGAATGTAGTCAAGTGATGTAACAGGAATGTCTCCCCTTCAGGTCCACACACACACACACACACACACACACACACACACACACACACACACACACACACACACACACACACCCTGGATGAGGTCAAATGATAATAAACTAAGTATGTGGACTTGTTTTTCCAAAAACACTTCACATCAGTCTGTGTGAGGTCCCTAATAGTACAATACACCGTGGTACACAATGGCCGAATCCCCCCCGCTACACACCGCTGACATCATGCCACCGAGGTCTTGGTCACACATTTACATTTACATTTAAGTCATTTAGCAGACGCTCTTATCCAGAGCGACTTACCAATCAGAGTGATGGGTGCTCAGTTCTCACCCAGAGGAATGGGGTCAAGAGCAGTGATCTGTAACCCAAGAGTCCGAGCAGGACTCCTCTTTGCCACTGTCCTTGTTAAAACAGGCTTTGTGGCAAGACACACTACTGCTCCTAAACTACCATTCAGATTACTGCTGTCCATGGGAGGGTGATACATCTCTCTCTCTCTCTCTCTCTGCCTCTCTCTCCATCTCTCTCTCTCTCTCTCTCTCTCTCTCTCTCTCTCTCTCTCTCTCTCTCTCTCTCTCTCCCTCTCTCTCTCTCTCTCTGTCTCTCTCTCTCTCTCTCTCTCTCTCTCTCTCTCTCTCATATATATATTTTAAGGGCTTTATTGGCATGGGAAACATATGTTAACATTGCCAAAGCAAGTGAGGTAGATAATTAACAGTAAACATTACACATACAGAAGTTTCAAAAGAGTAAAGACATTTCAAATGTCATATTATGTCTATATTACAGTGTTGTAACAATGTACAAATGGTTAAAGTACACAAGGGAAGATTAATAAACATAAATATGGGTTGTATTTACAATGGTGTTTGTTCTTCACTGGTTGCCCTTTTCTCGTGGCAACAGGTCATAAATCTTGCTGCTCTGATGTCACACTGTGGAATTTCACCCAGTAGATATGGGAGTTTATCAAAATTGGGTTTATTTTCAAATTCTTTGTGGGTCTGTGTAATCTGAGGGAAATATGTCTCTCTAATATGGTCATACATTGGGCAGGAGGTTAGGAAGTGCAGCTCAGTTTCCACCTCATTTTGTGGGCAGTGAGCACATAGCCTGTCAGGATTATGATCATTAGTGGGTATTGGCCTAATTCTGCTCTGCATGCATTATTTGGTGTTTTACGTTGTACACAGAGGATATTTTTGGAGAATTCTGATTTAGTGTCAATTTGGTGTTTTGTTTCATTTAGCGAATTCTTGGTTGGTGAGCAGGACCTCAGACCTCCACAACCATAAAGGGCAATAGGGTCTCTAATCCAGCCAGGACTGTTCCTCTGACCAGGACACATATGGTCTCTAATCCAGTAATGTTCCTCTGACCAGGACACTTAGGGTCTCTAATCCAGCCAGGACTGTTCCTCTGGCCAGGACACATAGGGTCTCTAATGCAGCCAGGACCGGTCCTCTGACCAGGACACATAGGGTCTCTAATGCAGCCAGGACCGGTCCTCTGACCAGGACACATAGGGTCTCTAATCCAGCCAGGACCGGTCCTCTGACCAGGACACATAGGGTCTCTAATCCAGCCAGGACCGGTCCTTTGACCAGGACACATAGGGTCTCCTAATCCAGCCAGGACCAGTCCTCTGACCAGGACACATAGGGTCTCTAATCCAGCCAGGACTGTTCCTCTGACCAGGACACATAGGGTCTCTAATGCAGCCAGGACTGTTCCTCTGACCAGGACACATAGGGTCTCTAATCCAGCCAGGACTGTTCCTCTGGCCAGGACACATAGGGTCTCTAATCCAGCCAGGACTGTTCCTCTGACCAGGACACACAGTGTCTCTAATCCAGCCAGGACACATAGGGTCTCTAATCTAGCCAGGACTGTTCCTCTGGCCAGGACACATAGGGTCTCTAATCCAGCCAGGACCGTTCCTCTGAGCAGGACACATAGGGTCTCTAATCCAGCCAGGACCGGTCCTCTGACCAGGACACATAGGGTCCATAGCTGTATGGGCCCTGGTCAGAGGAACAGTCACAGACACAGGTTTTTCAGAAACCAACTCCCCTTGAGACAGCTTGGGAGATTGGGGACAGGGCAAGGGGCTAGAACCCATACAGGGACAACTCTAGAACCCATACAGGGAAAACTCTAGAACCCATACAGGGACAACTCTAGAACCCATACAGGGACAACTCTAGAACCCATACATGGACAACTTTAGAACCCATACAGGGACAACTCTAGAACCCATACAGGGACAACTCTAGAACCCATACAGGGACAACTCTAGAACCCATACAGGGACAACTCTAGAACCCATATAAGGAAAACTCTAGAACCCATACAAGGAAAACTCTAGAACCCATACAGGGAAAACTCTAGAAAGACTAGTAGCACACCATTAAAACGCTGGTTCCTTAACGATCGTGTTTGACAACTGCCAAACAGTTCTGTTCCACTTGGGTTCCGTAAAGACAGAGAGACGGGGCATTGGGTTTATACTGCTGGAGGGGGGCGAGTTGTTGTGATGAGCGGAAGACTGAGTGGGGTGTGTGTGTGTGTGTGTGTGTGTGTGGAGGGGCTCTTCATCTTCAAAACACTGAACCACTTGTTATACGACAACAACACACACATCCACAACACAGCCTCTCACTCCCAAACGGTCCCAAATGGCACCCTATTCCCCTTCGTAGTGCACTACTTTGGACCAGGGTCCTGTATGTAGGAAACAGGGTGTCATTTGAGACAAACCCTAAAGTCTGCCAGGTGGGTAGGGGGGGCATGTGCCAGCATAGCATGCCTGTAATCATGTGGGTAAGTTGGCTTCAGGTTTACACAGTCACACCCATTCACCTTGGGGCTCTACTAGCCTGTAGATGCCTGTGTTCAAACAGCTCTACTAGCCTGTAGATGCCTGTGTTCAAACAGCTCCACTAGCCTGTAGATGCCTGTGTTCAAACAGCTCTACTAGCCTGTAGATGCCTGTGTTCAAACAGCTCTACTAGCCTGTAGATGCCTGTGTTCAAACAGCTCTACTAGCCTGTAGATGCCTGTGTTCAAACAGCTCTACTAGCCTGTAGATGCCTGTGTTCAAACAGCTCTACTAGCCTGTAGATGCCTGTGTTCATAGTCACTAGGAACTATGAGAACAGCTCCACTAGCCTGTAGATGCCTGTGTTCATGTACAGGAACTATGAAACAACTCCACTAGCCTGTAGATGCCTGTGTTCATGTACAGGAACTATGAAACAGCTCCACTAGCCTGTAGATGCCTGTGTTCATGTACAGGAACTATGAAACAGCTCCACTAGCCTGTAGATGCCTGTGTTCATGTACAGGAACTATGAAACAGCTCCACTAGCCTGTAGATGCCTGTGTTCATGTACAGGAACTATGAAACAGCTCCACTAGCCTGTAGATGCCTGTGTTCCTGTACAGGAACTATGAAACAACTCCACTAGCCTGTAGATGCTTGTGTTCCTGTACAGGAACTATGAAACAACTCCACTAGCCTGTAGATGCCTGTGTTCATGTACAGGAACTATGAAACAGCTCCACTAGCCTGTAGATGCCTGTGTTCATGTACAGAACTAGTGAAACTCAGCTCCACTGGCCTGTAGATGCCTGTGTTCATGTACAGGAACTATGAAACAGCTCCACTAGCCTGTAGATGCCTGTGTTCA
>NW_027034598.1:0-8332 GCF_034236695.1 Oncorhynchus nerka | reverse complement strand
AGTATAAAAGGAGTGATCTAAGTGATCCAGTGTCAGTATAAGAGGAGTGATCTAAGTGATCCAGTGTCATCATTAGAGGAGTGATCTAAGTGATCACAGTGTCGATCATTAGAGGAGTGATCTAAGTGATCCAGTGTCAGTATTAGAGGAGTGATCTAAGTGATCCAGTGTCATCATTAGAGGAGTGATCTAAGTGATCCAGTGTCATCATTAGAGGAGTGATCTAAGTGATCCAGTGTCATCACTAGAGGAGTGATCTAAGTGATCCAGTGTCATCATTAGAGGAGTGATCTAAGTGATCCAGTGTCATCATTAGAGGAGTGATCTAAGTGATCCAGTGTCATCATTAGAGGAGTGATCTAAGTGATCCAGTGTCAGTATAGAAGGAGTGATCTAAGTGATCCAGTGTCATCATTAGAGGAGTGATCTAAGTGATCCAGTGTCATCATTAGAGGAGTGATCTAAGTGATCCAGTGTCATCATTAGAGGAGTGATCTAAGTGACCCAGTGTCAGTATAAAAGGAGTGATCTAAGTGATCCAGTGTCATCATTAGAGGAGTGATCTAAGTGATCCAGTGTCATCATTAGAGGAGTGATCTAAGTGATCCAGTGTCAGTATTAGAGGAGTGATCTAAGTGATCCAGTGTCATCATTAGAGGAGTGATCTAAGTGATCCAGTGTCAGTATAAAAGGAGTAATATAAGTGATCCAGTGTCAGTATAAGAGGAGTGATCTAAGTGATCCAGTGTCATCATTAGAGGAGTGATCTAAGTGATCCAGAGTGATCTAAGTGATCCAGTGTCATCATTAGAGGAGTGATCTAAGTGATCCAGTGTCATCATTAGAGGAGTGATCTAAGTGATCCAGTGTCATCACTAGAGGAGTGATCTAGAGTGATCCAGTGTCATCATTAGAGGAGTGATCTAAGTGATCCAGTGTCATCATTAGAGGAGTGATCTAAGTGATCCAGTGTCATCATTAGAGGAGTGATCTAAGTGATCCAGTGTCATCATTAGAGGAGTGATCTAAGTGATCCAGTGTCATCATTAGAGGAGTGATCTAAGTGATCCAGTGTCTGCTTTGATCACAACGACAGATTTTTACCTTGTCAACTTGGGGATTCGATCCAGCAACCTTTTGGTTACTTGCCCAACACTCGTACCCACCAGGCTACCTGCCGCCCATCTCTCTCTATGGTGACACACTGAGTGCTACAACTAATCTGTGAGGATGGCAGCTGTAGAGTTATATCCTGAGCAGTGTGGTGCTGGGAGGCTGTAAACTGGTCTTATTAAAGATCAGCATGGTTCTGGGAGGCTGTAAACTGGTCTTATTAAAGATCAGAATGGTGCTGGGAGGCTGTAAACTGGTCTTATTAAAGATCAGCATGGTGCTGGGAGGCTGTGAACTGGTCTTATTAAAGATCCTGAGCAGTGTGGTGCTGGGAGGCTGTAAACTGGTCTTATTAAAGATCAGCGTGGTGCTGGGAGGCTGTAAACTGGTCTTATTAAAGATCAGCGTGGTGCTGGGAGGCTGTGAACTGGTCTTATTAAAGATCCTGAGCAGTGTGGTGCTGGGAGGCTGTGAACTGGTCTTATTAAAGATCCTGAGCAGTGTGGTGCTGGGAGGCTGTAAACTGGTCTTATTAAAGATCCTGAGCAGTGTGGTGCTGGGAGGCTGTAAACTGGTCTTATTAAAGATCCTGAGCAGTGTGGTGCTGGGAGGCTGTAAACTGGTCTTATTAAAGATCCTGAGCAGTGTGGTGCTGGGAGGCTGTAAACTGGTCTTATTAAAGATCAGCATGGTGCTGGGAGGCTGTAAACTGGTCTTATTAAAGATCCTGAGCAGTGTGGTGCTGGGAGGCTGTAAACTGGGTCTTATTAAAGATCAGCATGGTGCTGGGAGGCTGTAAACTGGTCTTATTAAAGATCAGCATGGTGCTGGGGAGGCTGTAAACTGGTGTATTAAAGATCCTGAGCAGTGTGGTGCTGAGGCTGTAAACTGGTCTTATTAAAGATCAGCATGGTGCTGGGAGGCTGTAAACTGGTGCTTATTAAAGATCCTGTACAGTGGTGCTGGGAGGCGCTGGTCTTATTAAAGATCAGCATGGTGCTGGGAGGCTGTAAACTGAGATGCTTATTAAAGATCAGCATGGTGTAAGGAGGCTGTAAACTGGTCTTATTAAAGATCAGCATGGTGCTGGGAGGCTGTAAACTGGTGCTTATTAAAGATCCTGAGCAGTGTGGTGCTGGGAGGCTGTAAACTGGTCTTATTAAAGATCCTGAGCAGCGTGGTGCTGGGAGGCTGTAAACTGGCTCTTATTAAAGATCCTGAGCAGTGTGGTGCTGGGAGGCTGTAAACTGGTCTTATTAAGATCAGTGGTGCTGGGAGGCTGTAAACTGATCTTATTAAAGATCAGCAGTGTGGTGCTGGGAGGCTGTAAATTGGTCTTATTAAAGATCCTGAGCAGTGTGGTGCTGGGAGGATGTAACTGGTCTTATTAAAGATCCTGAGCATGGTGCTACAGGAGGCTACAACTGGTCTTATTAAGATCCTGAGCATGTTGTGCTGGGAGGCTGTAAACTGGTCTTATTAAAGATCCTGAGCAGTGTGGTGCTGGGGAGGCTGTAAACTGGTCTTATTAAAGATCCAGCATAGTGCTGAGAGCTTAAACTGGTCTTATTAAAGATCAGCATGGTGCTGGAGTGGCTGTAAACTGGTGCTTATTAAAGATCCAGCATGGTGCTGGGAGGCTGTAAACTGGTCTTATTAAAGATCCTGAGCAGCGTGGTGCTGGGAGGCGGTAAACTGGTCTTATTAAAGATCACAGGCAGTGTGGTGCTGGGAGGCTGTAAACTGGTCTTATTAAAGATCCTGAGCAGTGTGGTGCTGGGAGGCTGTAAACTGGTCTTATTAAAGATCCTGAGCAGTGGTGCTGGGAGGCTGTAAACTGGTCTTATTAAAGATCCTGAGCAGTGTGGTGCTGGGAGGCTGTAAACTGGTCTTATTAAAGATCCTGAGCAGTGGTGCTGGGAGGCTGTAAACTGGTCTTATTAAAGATCCTGAGCAGCGTGGTGCTGGGAGGCTGTAAACTGGTCTTATTAAAGATCCTGAGCAGCGTGGTGCTGGGAGGCTGTAAACTGGTCTTATTAAAGATCCTGAGCAGTGTGGTGCTGGGAGGCTGTAAACTGGTCTTATTAAAGATCCTGAGCAGCGTGGTGCTGGGAGGCTGTAAACTGGTCTTATTAAAGATCCTGAGCAGTGTGGTGCTGGGAGGCTGTAAACTGGTCTTATTAAAGATCCTGAGCAGTGTGGTGCTGGGAGGCTGTAAACTGGTCTTATTAAAGATCCTGAGCAGTGTGGTGCTGGGAGGCTGTAAACTGGTCTTATTAAAGATCCTGAGCAGCGTGGTGCTGGGAGGCTGTAAACTGGTCTTATTAAAGATCCTGAGCAGTGTGGTGCTGGGAGGCTGTAAACTGGTCTTATTAAAGATCCTGAGCAGTGTGGTGCTGGGAGGCTGTAAACTGGTCTTATTAAAGATCAGCATGGTGCTGGGAGGCTGTAAACTGGTCTTATTAAAGATCCTGAGCAGTGTGGTGCTGGGAGGCTGTAAACTGGTCTTATTAAAGATCCTGAGCAGTGTGGTGCTGGGAGGCTGTAAACTGGTCTTATTAAAGATCCTGAGCAGCGTGGTGCTGGGAGGCTGTAAACTGGTCTTATTAAAGATCCTGAGCAGTGTGGTGCTGGGAGGCTGTAAACTGGTCTTATTAAAGATCAGCATGGTGCTGGGAGGCTGTAAACTGGTCTTATTAAAGATCAGCATGGTGCTGGGAGGCTGTAAACTGGTCTTATTAAAGATCCTGAGCAGCGTGGTGCTGGGAGGCTGTAAACTGGTCTTATTAAAGATCCTGAGCAGTGTGGTGCTGGGAGGCTGTAAACTGGTCTTATTAAAGATCCTGAGCAGTGTGGTGCTGGGAGGCTGTAAACTGGTCTTATTAAAGATCCTGAGCAGTGGTGCTGGGAGGCTGTAAACTGGTCTTATTAAAGATCCGAGCAGCTGGTGCTGGGAGGCTGTAAACTGGTCTTATTAAAGATCCTGAGCAGCGTGGTGCTGGGAGGCTGTAAACTGGTCTTATTAAAGATCCTGAGCAGCGTGGTGCTGGGAGGCTGTAAACTGGTCTTATTAAAGATCCTGAGCAGTGGTGCTGGGAGGCTGTAAACTGGTCTTATTAAAGATCCTGAGCAGTGTGGTGCTGGGAGGCTGTAAACTGGTCTTATTAAAGATCCTGAGCAGTGTGGTGCTGGGAGGCTGTAAACTGGTCTTATTAAAGATCCTGAGCAGCGTGGTGCTGGGAGGCTGTAAACTGGTCTTATTAAAGATCCTGAGCAGTGTGGTGCTGGGAGGCTGTAAACTGGTCTTATTAAAGATCAGCATGGTGCTGGGAGGCTGTAAACTGGTCTTATTAAAGATCAGCACGGTGCTGGGAGGCTATAAACTGGTCTTATTAAAGATCCTGATCAGCGTGGTGCTGGGAGGCTGTAAACTGGTCTTATTAAAGATCAGCATGGTGCTGGGAGGCTGTAAACTGGTCTTATTAAAGATCCTGACAGTGTGGTGCTGGGAGGCTGTAAACTGGTCTTATTAAAGATCCTGAGCAGTGTGGTGCTGGGAGGCTGTAAACTGGTCTTATTAAAGATCCTGAGCAGTGTGGTGCTGGGAGGCTGTAAACTGGTCTTATTAAAGATCCTGAGCAGTGTGGTGCTGGGAGGCTGTAAACTGGTCTTATTAAAGATCAGCATGGTGCTGGGAGGCTGTAAACTGGTCTTATTAAAGATCAGCACGGTGCTGGGAGGCTGTAAACTGGTCTTATTAAAGATCAGCATGGTGCTGGGAGGCTGTAAACTGGTCTGTATTTAAGAGTAATTTTGACAGTACCCTCTCAGACACACCTCTGGCTCATAATAAATTACCCCTCTCTCTGTCTGTCTGTCTGTCTGTCTGTCTGTCTGTCTGTCTGTCTGTCTGTCTGTCTGTCTGTCTGTCTGTCTGTCTGTCTGTCTGTCTGTCTGTCTGTGTCTGTCTGTCTGTCTGTCTGTCTGTCTGTCGGTCTGTCTCCCTCTCTCCCTCTCTCACCACTCTAATCATCAGGTATCATGGAACAGACCCATGCATTGTTTAACATGCCTGTCTGCTCAGTTCTATACCAACTGATTCATTGAGATGTCGTTTTCTTCTAAATGTGTTAAACAGGTGTGAACTTCAGTGACGATGCCCATCTCTCTCTAAAGGATGTTAGTAGTTGATGGACAGTCAATTTACCATGAGGATAATGTCTTTATCAACTTCTGTGTAAAGATGGTATTTGTATTCTATTTTCTGTTCCCTCAAAATCAATGGAATTCACATTAATTTACTTTGGTTTTACCAGGTACACAAACCTGAGATACTGCACTAACTGTCATTCATGTAAAGAACACTGCGTCCGAGATTGTTCATCTAATCAGAGATTCATAGAACATAATAATGACGTCAGTAGTTTAGCCGGTCCTGCCTTTGATGCTGATAGTGCTGACTGGCTGCTGTCTAACAACACTGAGGCTTGTTGAACTATGACTTGAACTACTTCATCTGTCTATCTGCTCCTGGCTTCCTGCTCTTGACTGTTCTCAGATAGAGAACCTACGATGACAACAACTCTCTTTCCTTTGAACCTTCCCTAAACCCTCCACCGAATCCACTTTCACTCTCACAGCGTTGGGGACAGATAATGGCTCATTTCCAATTGAGCTGACATATGCAAGGTTTACTGTGAATGGGAATCTCCACCAACGCCGAAACTTTGACTTTAAATGTCAATTGAGCAATAATGATGTTCCTACTGAACTACTGAAACCGAAGGAGCCAGAACCAGACTCGGTATGAGATAAAGATATATGATATTATATATTATATACAGTAGAACCAGACTCGGTATGAGATAAAGATATATGATATTATATATTATATACAGTAGAACCAGACTCAGTATGAGATAAAGATATATGATATTATATATTATATACAGTAGAACCAGACTCGGTATGAGATAAAGATATATGATATTATATATTATATACAGTAGAACCAGACTCGGTATGAGATAAAGATATATGATATTATATATTATATACAGTAGAACCAGACTCGGTATGAGATAAAGATATATGATATTATATATTATATACAGTAGAACCAGACTAGGTATGAGATAAAGATATATGATATTATATATATAACGGTAGAACCAGACTCGGTATGAGATAAAGATATATGATATTATATATTATATACAGTAGAACCAGACTCAGTATGAGATAAAGATATATGATATTATATATTATATACAGTAGAACCAGACTCGGTATGAGATAAAGATATATGATATTATATAGATAAAGTTATGTGATATTATATAGATAAAGTTATGTGATATTATATATTATATACAGTATGTATATATTATATACAAAGATAGATAACGGTATGTGATATTACATAGATAAAGGTGTTTGATATTATATAGATAAAGGTATATGATATTATATAGATAAAGGTATATAATATTATATAGATAAAGGTATATGATATTATATAGATAAAGGTATATGATATTATATAGATAAAGGTATATAGATAAAGGTATATGATATTATATAGATAAAGGTATATAGATAAAGGTATATGATATTATATAGATAAAGGTATATAGATAAAGGTATATGATATTATATAGATAAAGGTATATGATATTATATAGATAAAGGTATATGATATTATATAGATAAAGGTATATGATATTATATAGATAAAGGTATATGATATTATATAGATAAAGGTATATGATATTATATAGATAAAGGTATATGATATTATATAGATAAAGGTATATGATATTATATAGATAAAGGTATATAGATAAAGGTATATGATATTATATAGATAAAGGTATATAGATAAAGGTATATGATATTATATAGATAAAGGTATATAATATTATATAGATAAAGGTATATAATATTATATAGATAAAGGTATATGATATTATATAGATAAAGGTATATAGATAAAGGTATATGATATTATATAGATAAAGGTATATAATATTATATAGATAAAGGTATATGATATTATATAGATAAAGGTATATAATAATATATAGATAAAGGTATATAGATAAAGGTATATAATATTATATAGATAAAGGTATATCATATTATATAGATAAAGGTATATGATATTATATAGATAAAGGTATATAATAATATATAGATAAAGGTATATAATATTATATAGATAAAGGTATATAGATAAAGGTATATAGATAAAGGTATATAATATTATATAGATAAAGGTATATAGATAAAGGTATATCATATTATATAGATAAAGGTATATGATATTATATAGATAAAGGTATATAATATTATATAGATAAAGGTATATAATATTATATAGATAAAGGTATATAATATTATATAGATAAAGGTATATGATATTATATAGATAAAGGTATATGATATTATATAGATAAAGGTATATGATATTATATAGATAAAGGTATATGATATTATATAGATAAAGGTATATAATATTATATAGATAAAGGTATATGATATTATATAGATAAAGGTATATAATATTATATAGATAAAGGTATATAATATTATATAGATAAAGGTATATGATATTATATAGATAAAGGTATATAATATTATATAGATAAAGGTATATAATATTATATAGATAAAGGTATATGATATTATATAGATAAAGGTATATAGATAAAGGTATATAATATTATATAGATAAAGGTATATGATATTATATAGATGAAGGTATATGATATTATATAGATAAAGGTATATGATATTATATAGATAAAGGTATATGATATTATATATAGATAAAGGTATATGATATTATATAGATAAAAAGGTATATGAATATTATATAGATAAAGGTATATGATATTATATAGATAAGGTATATAATATTATATAGATAAAGGTATATAATATTATATAGATAAAGGTATATGATATTTTATAGATAAAGGTATATAGATAAAGGTATATAATATTATATAGATAAAGGTATATGATATTATATAGATAAAGGTATATAGATAAAGGTATATGATATTATATAGATAAAGGTATATGATATTATATAGATAAAGGTATATGATATTATATAGATAAAGGTATATAATATTATATAGATAAAGGTATATGATATTATATAGATAAAGGTATATAATATTATATAGATAAAGGTATATGATATTATATA
>NW_027034597.1:0-8332 GCF_034236695.1 Oncorhynchus nerka | reverse complement strand
TTCTACATGTAGTCATGTCAGCTCTGTTCATAACATGTTTATCTGCAACGTTCCACAAGTTTTCCTACTGAGGCGTGGCCTGGTCTGCTTGTCCAGGTGTGCTGTAGGCCTGCACAAACTTCCAGTCTGTCTGTCTGCCTTGTTTTCTTCTACATGTAGTCATGTCAGCTCTGTTCATAACATGTTTATCTGCAACGTTCCACTGAGCGTGGCTGAGGTTTCCTACTGAACTTCCAGTGGCCTTGTTTTCTGGTCTGTCAGCTCTGTTCATAACATGGTGTGCTGTGGCCCTGGTCTGCTTGTCCAGGCCTGCACAGAAACTTCCAGTCTGTCTGTCTGCCTTGTTTTCTTCTACATGTAGTCATGTCAGCTCTGTTCATAACATGTTTATCTGCAACGTTCCACAAGGTTTCCCTACTGAACGTGGCCCTGGTCTGCTTGTCCAGGTGTGCTGTAGGCCTGCACAGAAACTTCCAGTCTGTCTGTCTGCCTTGTTTTCTTCTACATGTAGTCATGTCAGCTCTGTTCATAACATGTTTATCTGCAACGTTCCACAAGGTTTCCCTACTGAACGTGGCCCTGGTCTGCTTGTCCAGGTGTGCTGTAGGCCTGCACAGAAACTTCCAGTCTGTCTGTCTGCCTTGTTTTCTGAACAACCTTTCTGTTGTGATGACCCATACAGGTCACATCACCCTGGAGGAGTTCATCAAGGGGGCCCAGGGAGACCCATGGATCATGAACATGCTCCAACTGGACATGAACCCTTATGGCTGGGTGCTGGAACAGAGAAGGAAGAGCGCACACTTTTAAAATGACTTGGAAAGACAAAAGCATCTTCATTTAACACTTTTCTTTATTTTTTTTAACCCTTTTTTGTCTTAAACTAAATTAGGTTCCAAATCAATTGCACATAATAGGAAAAAATACATTGCAGATTCATTCGGATTGTTTAAGCTAGTTTTAATTATAAGGACAGGAATGGTTGTGTCGACATTTCATAAATTCCATGAGATCTTCATTCTGAGTGAACCTGCAGTGCAGTTTTTTCTTCATCTGTAGATGACTTAATTGGGGCCTTAAAAACAATGTCAGTTCCACTTGAACTACTTTGCAGATATGAAACAAACAGACAATCATAATATCAATACAAAATATAAACTCCCAGTTCTTGCTACAAAACCAACTTAAGAGGTTTTAAAATAGGGTATATTTCACTCAAAATTCCATGACATACAGTAAGGCATTGTTGGGAGAATAGATGGATGCAGTTCAATGCATGAGTAATATAATTCACCAATACAGTGCATTCAGAAAGTATTCAGACCCCTTGACTTGGTCCACATTTTGTTACGTTACAGCCTTATTCTAAAATGGGATTCAATTGTTTTCCCTTTTCATCAATAAACACACAATACCCATTAATGACAAAGCAAAAACAGGTTTTTAGAAATGTTAGCAAATGTATTAAAATAAAACAGAAATATAACATTTACATAAAAGTATTCAGACCTATACTCAGTACTTTGTCTAAGCACCTTTGACAGCGATTAAAGCCTTGAGTCCTTGGTATGATGCTACAAGCTTGGCACACCTGTATTTGGCAAGTTTCTCCCATTCTTCTGCAGATCCTCTCAAGCTCTGTCAGGTTGGAATAAGGAGCACCGCTGCACAGCTATTTTCAGGTCTCACCAGAAATGTTAGATTGGGTTCAAGTCCGGGCTCTGACTGGGCCACCCAAGGAAATTCAGAGACTTGTCCCGGTCACTCCCGCATTGTCTTGGCTTCTGTGGGCTACACTAGTTCATTTAGCAGACAAGATTTGCTTAGAATTCTGTGGCATTATTTTATATAATTTGATAGTATGAAGAATATAGTTGAACATAGCTGAATAAAATATAAGTCATATTTTCTCCAAACGAGCATGGGGGACTGAGCACATGCAGTAATTCTGTGTTGAGCAGTTAACAAAGAAACAGGTACTGCTATATGCTTCATTTAGAGTTATTTATGAAACTTTAGTTGTGATGCAAATGTTAGCTATATATATATATATATATATATATTGCTTTTAATACATTCTAAGGCTGTATGGTGCTACTCTCATTATGATTTTTTAAAAAGTTGCATGAAAGGCATGAGCTCTGCTTTTGTTTTTTTGCGCAGGCTGTACAAACTCTCATTCACAGTCTGACAAGCACTTGATCATTCCCTCATATCCTGGCTGCATCCCTGTGTGGCCGTAATGCTCCTAATAAAAATCCATGCCTTTTCGGCCAGTAGACATTGTGCCTTTGGGCTGAATATGATCATTATAATTCCTATGGACAGTCATGTGAGCACCTCTCACTCACATGGCTGTCCATCACGTGATCGGCTCTTCTCACAGGCAACAAAGTGAAGACAGACTCGGGAACGCAACGGCACACGCCCTATCCAATTGTGAGGTGCATATTGAAGAACTCTTTACTTTTCACAGCCAACAAGATGAGTAGGCCTACTCAAACAGCAAAAGTACTAGCCTATGTCAATCTACTATCCCCTATAGTACAAAAAGTTGACCTGTTCTATTCTGTGCTAAAATAAATATTCCAAACAGTGTCATGACTATCTCTCTTGGTGAGGATCACAGGACAACAGATAGGCCAAACCCCTCTCCCAGAGGAGAGGGGAGTTGGGCCGGTTTTATGACTTAACGACAGGTTGTAAACGTTCTCTCTCTGGTGAGGATCACAGGACAACAGATAGCCCAAACCCCCTGTCTCCCAGAGGAGAGGGGGAGTTGGGCCGGTTTTATGACTTAACGACAGGTTGTAAACGTTCTCTCTTGGTGAGGATCACAGGACAACAGATAGCCCAAACCCCTCTCTCCCAGAGGAGAGGGGGAGTTGGGCCGGGTTTTATGACTTAACGACAGGTTGTAAACGTTCTCTCTCTGGTGAGGATCACAGGATAACAGATAGCCTAAACCCCCTCTCCCAGAGGAGAGGGGGAGTTGGGCCGGTTTTATGACTTAACGACAGGTTGTAAACGTTCTCTCTTGGTGAGGATCACAGGACAACAGATAGCCCAAACCCCTCTCTCCCAGAGGAGAGGGGAGTTGGGCCGGTTTTATGACTTAACGACAGGTTGTAAACGTTCTCTCTCTTGGTGAGGATCACAGGACAACAGATAGCCCAAACCCCTCCCAGAGGAGAGGGGAGTTGGGGCGGTTTTATGACTTAACGACAGGTTGTAAACGTTCTCTTCTTGCACTGCAGTATGGAGAAGTTAAATATTCCTTTGTTTCACTCCCAGAGAGAAACTGTCCCCGCCAAAACTTCAACGTCAAAAGATTGGGACATTGGAACATTCTGCTTTGAAATCCAAATGTTTGGAATGGTTGGTGAGGATACAAACAATAATCATGTCATAATTTATTATTTTGTGATGTCATTAAGATGGTATAACAAGATAACTGTAACTCTGAGAGTGTACACATCCGAGTTGTCAGGTTTGCATCTAAATGTTGTATAAAATCAATGATTAACATACCTGTCTGAAAATATACGGTGCAAATAATTGGCTAATCCCCTTCATTTTACAGCCTGTTTATTACTATGTATTTACTAGGTAAGTTGATAAAAAATATATATACTGAGTAGCAATTGGGTCCCCGATGTCGCCACTCATCTCTGATTTGCAACTGGGCACGCACATCATGCGCCTATAGGCTATTTAGTGTGGTCTCAATCAAATGATCCATAGCCTATAGGCTGCAAATTGCATGCTTGTAGAAGCACAGAGCAAAGTTATATTTCTAAGACAATCAAATCAAATGTTATTGGTCGATACACATATTTAGCAGATGTTATTGTGGGTGTAGCAAAATGCTTGTGTTCCTAGCTTCAACAGTGAAGTAATATCTAGCACCACAACAATACACACAAATCTAAAAGTAAATATGTACAAAAGTGTTTGTGTGCTGCCTAAACAATGGCTGTGCTGATAGGAGGCCTACGGTGGCAGTTCAGGAGGAGCCTTACCTGTTTAACATATGAAATGAGGGTATATGCTGCTACAGCCATAGATTTGTTGGTCAATTCCTCCACCCACTATGCACTCTTTAAATAGCCTATCTCAGTGTCATTGAAGGGCCAGCAGTTGAAATGTGATTCTACTGAGGTGTAAGGAGAGGTTATCCCGCTCAAGCCTTTACCAAAGAACATTGTTTTTTAAACAACAACCAAAAACACAGGCTCTACCGCTTGTTGTTTTAAGATTTTGAAGAAAATAAATGGATCTATTATATAAAGTGGTCAATAACAGTTTTTTGTCTGTGAGACTTTATAGAACAAGTTAAAACAACAGGTGCGGGACTCTGATGCATATGGAGAAATCATTGTTTAGTTTCTTTGACATTCAGAGGCTGAGCTACAACCCTTGATAGCCGAGGATCATTTTGGGGGACTTTTCTTGGGAAGTAATCTAATTCTGTCACTGTCAATTTATTAAATAAATTAAATTCTCTCGTTGGGTTAAGCCCCAGAAGAAGAGTAGCCAGCAGGTAAAGCTGACATGCTCGTGTGTCGGTAAGCCTACTCTGTCTGGGGTGGAAAGTAACTTTTGAAAGTAACATCACAGATAGAACTATGACACAGATACTTCACCGGATGTATAAATATGAAGCATCCGTTTGGCATTTCCACTCACTACCAAATATGGTACTGAGAGGAAGCCCAGTGGCCGGCAGTGGGAGAAGATGGAATGAGATGGATTTTGTCCGACATTCTGCAAATTCTCATCAACGAAACATTTGATTTCAATAGAGTTTTCTGTTCCCAAAACTAGAATCTGTTACGAACAGAGTAGACTAAGTTTTGTAGAAAGTGCCAAAGTAAATAAAAACATGTTGATTAGGAGTGCAAAGGAAAATTGCATTATTGCACATGTCCATTTTAAAGTAGGTGTTCACTAATGGAATATGCAAATGCATGCTAGAACGCGCCAATAGGATCTCTCTAACTTGTGCTTGGCTCTGCCCACCTCGTTGCTTGTTCTGCTCTCTATGACTCATTTGTTCCCATTGGTTTAAAGGAGACGCAGGGAGTCAGGAAGCAGGTGTAGTCGGTGAGTTTCATAGGAACGAACATGGAGTAAATACAAAAACAGGAGCCGTGTCAAAACATGAAAACAGGAAACAATACTATCTAATGGGTGATACAAAGGAGTGCTAGATAAAGGGGAAGTAATCAGCGAGTGATGAAATCCAGATGTGCCTCATGATGGGGCGCAGGTGTGCATAATAAGGGTTGCCAGGTGTGCTTAATAACGGTTGCCAGGTGTCCGTAATGAGGGTTGCCAGGTGTGCATAATGATGGGTTGCCAGGTGTACAATGGGTTGCCAGGTGTGCATAATAACGGTTGCCAGGTGTCCGGTTAATGAGGGTTGCCAGGTGTGCGTAATGAGGGTTGCCAGGTGTGCTTAATAACGCTGCCAGGTGTCCGTAATGAGGGCTGCAGGTGTGCATAATGATGGGGTTGCCAGGGGTGTGCATAATAAGGGTTGCCAGGTGTGCATACAACGGTTGCCAGGTGTCCGTAATGAGGGTTGCCAGGTGTCCGTAATGAGGGTTGCCAGGTGTGCGTAATGAGGGGTTGCCAGGTGTCCGTAATGAGGGCTGCCAGGTGTGCGTAATGAGGGTTGCCAGGTGTCCGTAATGAGGGCTGCCAGGTGTGCGTAAGATGGGTTGCCAGGACCGTGGTTAGTAGACCGGTGACGTCGGGCGCCGGAGCCGGAGTAGACGGGATAATTAGAAACGACAAGGTGTGCTCCATCTTGGGTTAGTTATAACAAATATGTGGTACCATTCTCAGATTCCTAATGACGTCTCAGATTAAATTATTTGCAAATGGACAGTTTCGTTGCAAACAAGACACACTGATTTGACATTGGAGAAATATGATATGATGAACACATAGGCTTATCTCTCTGTCCATTCTCAGTCTGTGATTTGTATTAAAAAAGATTCTACTAATATGTAAAATGACCTAGAATTACATGACATTTTTATAAAAAGCAATGTTTTTCTCTGACCTGCAAATACGATGATAGATTCATGCAATGATTTTACTATAAAGGAGATATTTCCACCCCTACTCTTGTCCATGGTTGTCTGCAAACCCATAACCTGGCCCCCAGCCCTGTACACTATCAAAATTCCTGCAATGCCATGTAATGCATAGAGGACGAAGAACAATTTCTTAAACTGCAATCTAAGGCTCTGAACTCGGGTCTGTCCAAGAAGTGATGGTAAACATGTTCTCCACTACCCACTTTATGTTTAATTATTATTTTGGATATAGGGGAGGGTCACTTTTTTTAAATACCTTTTTTTGCATTTAGGCACTATTAAGGTAAAAATATATTTTGTTGAAGGGAGGGCCATCCATTTTCATTTCAAAGGTCCAATTTTCTCCATGTAACCGTTACTATGAATAAACTTCCTCCCTTACCGCTCCATAAAGATGAAATCGGTGTTTCCCTTAGTCCTGCTTGGAACCAAAGTCTTTCAAGATATGTTCACCCTCTGGTTGGTATTGTAATTGTAACAACACAGTCCTTTTTGAACAGACTACGGCGATTTATGACAAGCATCCTGTACAGCGGAGGTAAAGAATGTCATTTTTACCAAGCTAATCTACGATGGCAATTACTAGACTATTTGTATGAATGAAAAATAATGATGGTGTGACCTACTGTTTATTATTTTATTTACTTCTATTTATGTTATCGAAAAGTGTCTGGTTCGGCCATTTCTTATCAAGAGAGAGGGTCAAATAGCTATGGACTGTCCATATAGGAAATGTGTAACCTGACCAAGTCAATCGGGGGATGGAGTTATTTGTGCCTGAAGGGTGCAGGCTGGAATCAAACCCACGTTGACATTAGGCCACAGATACGTTGGGCCAAGACACATCATTGGGCCAGACATTGGGCTGCAGATATCGCTAGGGCCACAGATACGCTGGGCCACAGACACGCTAGCCAGATACGTGGAAATGCCACGCGCTTGGGCCACAGACTAGGCCACAGACACGCTTGGGCCACAGACACGTTAGGCCACAGATACGCTGGGCCAGACATGCTAGGCCACACAGACACGTTAGGCCACATTAAGATACGTTAGGCCACAGATACGTTAGGCCACAGATACATTGCCACACATACTGGGGCCAGACACGTTGGGCCACAGATACATACTGGGCCAGCAGACACGTTAGGCCAGACACGCTAGGCTACAGGATATCAGCCGCAGACACGTTAGGCCACAGACACTGGGCCACAGACACGTTAGGCTACAGATACATTAGGCTACAGATACGTTAGGCTACAGATACGTTAGGCTACAGATACATTGGGCTACAGATACATTAGGCTACAGATACGTTGGGCTACAGATACATTGGGCTACAGATACGTTAGGCTACAGATACGTTAGGCTACAGATACATTGGGCTACAGATACGTTGGGCTACAGATACATTGGGCTACAGATACTTTGGGCTACAGATACGTTAGGCTACAGATACATTGGGCTACAGATACGTTAGGCTACAGATACGTTAGGCTACAGATACGTTGGGCTACAGATACGTTGGGCTACAGATACATTGGGCTACAGATACATTGGGCTACAGATACATTGGGCTACAGATACGTTGGGCTACAGATACATTGGGCTACAGATACGTTGGGCTACAGATACGTTGGGCTACAGATACGTTGGGCTACAGATACGTTAGGCTACAGATACGTTGGGCTACAGATACATTGGGCTACAGATACGTTGGGCTACAGATACATTGGGCTACAGATATGTTAGGCTACAGATACATTGGGCTACAGATACGTTAGGCTACAGATACATTGGGCTACAGATGCGTTGGGCTACAGATACATTGGGCTACAACTACGTTAGGCTACAGATACGTGTTGCAGTAATAGGACATAGGCCTAACGTTTGAGCGAGCGAGAAAAATACTTTTAGCGCAAGCCCTGATCCGAATGACTCGACTGCCCCAGCATAGAGAGAAAGAGAATTGCTATTTTTCAGGGACTCACAAGGCTCAATTGAATGTCCTGATGCCGCAGGAAAATTCTCTACCACAAAGAGGGATGAAGTTAAGACATCTGTACTTTGAGCTAATACTGTCACGCCCTGGTCTTAGTATTTTGTGTTTTCTTTATTATTTTGGTCAGGCCAGGGTGTGACATGGGTTAATTATGTGGTGTGTTTTGTCTTGTTTTTTTTGTAGGTATTGGGATTGTGGTATAGTGGGGTTTTCTAGAAAG
>NW_027034596.1:5000-8331 GCF_034236695.1 Oncorhynchus nerka | reverse complement strand
GATAACGTCAGGACTACAGACCGACTGATAACGCCAGGACTACAGACCGGACTGATAACGCCAGACCGGACTGATAACGGCAGGACTACAGACCGGACTGATACACACACACACACACACACACACACACACACACACACACACACACACACACACACACACACACACACTCAAAATGCATTTGACATTTAAATCAAAGACAGAATATGAATGGTCTCCTTTCCCAGCTCAAAGACTTATTTCCCTGTCTCCCCTCCACCCTCCCCCCCTCCTCCCTCCCCCTCTTTCTGGGCATCGTTAGGAGCGGCTGGGGAACTTGAGTAACTCGTTAGAAGAGCTGTATAATGGGAGTCCTGAGGGGAGGGGAGGCGGGGGGCGAGGGGTAAGGATGGGCTTAACATCCTGGCTGCCCCCCACCCCACCCTAAAGTTAAGGGAGGACCATGTTTTTAGATCCAGTAAAATATGGCAGCTGTGAAAGTGACATGGATAACAAGACTTTACTGCTTTACTGCCAAAAAACAGCTTTACTGCCAAAGGCTCCTGACTGGCTAACTAACGATGTGGAAAGGCTATCTATGATGCACCACAGCCTGATCTAGACTGTAGAAACCCTACATCCCAACCACTCCAGACCGTAGAAACCCTACATCCCAACCACTCCAGACTGTAGAAACCCTACATCCCACCTACACTAGACTGTAGAAACCCTACATCCCACCCACTCCAGACTGTAGAAACCCTACATCCCAACCACTCCAGACTGTAGAAACCCTACATCCCAACCACTCCACAGCCTGAACTAGACTGTAGAAACCCTACATCCCAACCACTCCAGACCGTAGAAACCCTACATCCCAACCACTCCAGACCGTAGAAACCCTACATCCCAACCACTCCAGACCGTAGAAACCCTACATCCCACCCACTCCAGACTGTAGAAACCCTACATCCCAACCACTCCAGACCGTAGAAACCCTACATCCCAACCACTCCAGACTGTAGAAACCCTACATCCCACCTACACTAGACCGTAGAAACCCTACATCCCAACCACTCCACAGCCTGAACTAGACTGTAGAAACCCTACATCCCAACCACTCCAGACCGTAGAAACCCTACATCCCAACCACTCCAGACTGTAGAAACCCTACATCCCAACCACTCCACAGCCTGAACTAGACTGTAGAAACCCTACATCCCAACCACTCCAGACCGTAGAAACCCTACATCCCAACCCACTCCAGACCGTAGAAACCCTACATCCCAACCACTCCACAGCCGAGCATCACATCGCCAGCAAATCTCTTCAAGAAAGATCCATTCTTCCTACAAGGGAAGAGTCAGATAGTAATTTAATAGTACTATTCTGACCATAAAGATCCTATCAAATGACTATTATGTAAGAACAAGTATGTGAACCGATTGGAATTATCTGGATTTCTGTATGAATTTGACATACAATTTGATCTGATCTTCATCTAAGTCACAACAATAAGACAAACACAGTCTGCTTAAACTAATAACACACAAATGAATTGTATTTTTCTTGTCTATGTTGAATACATCATTTAAACAAAGGTCATGCCTTTGTATGTGAACCCCCTAGGCTAATGACTTCTCCAAAAGCTAATTGGAGTCTGGAGTCAGCTATCCTGGAGTCCAATCAATGAGACGAGATTGGAGATGTTGGTTAGAGCTTCCCTGTCCAGTAAAAAACACTCACAAAATATGAGTTTGCTATTCACAAGAAACATTGCCTGATGTGAACCATGCCTCGAACAAAAAGATATCTCAGAAGACCTAAGATTAAGACTGTTGACTTGCATAGAGCTGGAAAGGGTTACAAAAGTATCTCTAAAAGCCTTAATGTTCATCAGTCCATGGTAAGAAAAATTGTCTATAAATGGAGAAGGTTCAGCACTGTTGCTCCTCTCCCTAGGAGTGGCCATCCTGCAAAGACTGCTAAAACACAGCGCAGAATGCTCAATGAGGTTAAGAAGAATCTTAGTGTCAGCTAAAAAAATCTCCAGAACATGCTAACATCTCTGTTGACGGAGTCTACGATACGTAAACACGAAACAAGAATGGTGTTAATGTGAGGGACACCATGGAAGAAGCCACTGCTGTCCAAAAAACATTGCTGCATCATCTGAATTTGTAGAAGTGCACCTGGATGTTCCACAGCGCTACTGGAAAATATTCTGCAGACAGATGAAACTACAGGTGTTTGGAAGGAACACACAACACTATGTGTGGAGACAAAAGGCCACAGCACACCAACATTAGAACCTCATCCCAACTGTAAAGTCTGAGGGAGCATCATGGTTTGGGGCTGCTTTGCTGCCTCAGCCTGGACAGGCTTGCTACTGGTCGACGGAAAATGAATTCCCAAGTTTATCAAGACATTTTGCAGGAGAATGTAAAGCTCTATATGTCTGCCAATTGAAGTTCAACATAAGTTGGGTGATGCAACAGGACAAGAACCCAGAAGACAGAAATAAATCAACAAAGGAATGACTTTGAACAGAAACAATACGCCTTCCTCGGAGGGCCCAGTCAGAGTCCTGACCTTCTGAGGGCTCAGTCAGAGTCCTGACCTTCTGGAGTGGCTCAGTCAGAGTCCTGACCTTCTGAGTGCCCAGTCAGAGTCCTGACCTTCTGGAGGGCCCAGTCAGAGTCCTGACCTTCTGAGTGGCCCAGTCAGTCCTGACCTTCTGAGGGCCCAGTCAGAGTCCTGACCTTTTGGAGGGCTCATCAGAGTCCTGACTCAACCCGATTGAGGGATGCTAGGGCATGACCTTAAGAGAGCGGTTCACACCAGACATCCCAAGAATATTGCTAAACTGAAACGGTCTTGTAAAAAGGAATGGTCCAAAAATTCCTCCTGGACGGTTATTGTGCAGGTCTGATCCACAAACTACAGAAAGCGTTTGGTTGAGGTTATTGCTGCCAAAGGAGGGTCAACCAGTTATTAAATCCGAGGGTTCACATACTTTTCCCAACCTGCACTGTGAATGTTTACACTCTTCAATAAAGACATGAAAACGTATAATTGTTTGTGTGTTATTAGTTTAAGCAGACTGTGTTTGTCTATTGTTGTGACTTAGATGATCAGATCAAATTTAATGACCAATTTATGCAGAAAAGGTAGAAAAGGAGAAAAGGTCATTCCAAAGGGTTCGTATACTTTTTCTTGCCATTGTAATTCCTAATTCTCTGGTTCTGACTGGCTGGTACTGTACAGTAAAGCAACAGCCAAGGAATCCATTGTGATGATCTGAGACCTAAACACTCCCCAAGCCTGTCAGTGTGCTACTGCCAGGAACAGT
>NW_027034595.1:0-8331 GCF_034236695.1 Oncorhynchus nerka | reverse complement strand
AATCGGTTAAGCTGGTTCGGTTGCGTGGTGGCTCCTGTCATAATTATCACATTGATCTGTTTTACTGTCATATTTATCACGTTGTCTCAGTCCACTTCCCCCCTGTATATAGCCCATTGACTCTGTGCCGGCACCCCCCTGTATATAGCCTCCACATTGACTTTGTACCAGCACCCCCTGTATATAGCCTCACATTGACTCTGTGCAGAACCCCCTGTATATAGCCATCCACATTGACTCTGGTCCAGCACCCCCTGTATATAGCCTCCACATTGACTCTGGTCCAGCACCCCCTGTATATAGCCTCCATTGACTCTGGTCCGGCACCCCCCTGTATAAAGCCTCCACATTGACTCTGGTCCTGGCACCCCCTGTATATAGCCTCCACATTGACTCTGGTCCGGCCCCCCTGTATATAGCCTCACATTGACTCTGGTCCGGCACCCCCTGTATATAGCCTCCACATTGACTCTGGTCCAGCACCCCCTGTATATAGCCTCACATTGACTCTGGTCCAGCACCCCCTGTATATAGCCTCCACATTGACTCTGGTCAGGCACCCCTGTATATAGCCTCCACATTGACTCTGGTCCGGTACCCCCTGTATAAAGCCTCCACATGACTCTGTGCCGGCACCCCCCTGTATATAGCCTCCACATTGACTCTGGTCGGCACCCCTGTATATAGCCTCCACATTGACTCTGGTCCGGCACCCCCTGTATATAGCCTCCACATTGACTCTGGTCTGGCACCCCTGTATATAGCCTCCACATTGACTCTGGTCCAGAGCCCCTGTCCTCTCTGGGTCCGGCACCCCTGTATATAGTCTCCACATTGATTGACTCTGTGCCTCCACATTGACTCTGTACCCCCCCCTGTATATAGCCTCCACATTGACTCTGGTCCGGCACCCCCTGTATATAGCCTCCACATTGACTCTGTCCGGCACCCCCCTGTATATAGCCTCCACATTGACTCTGGTCAGCACCCCCCTGTATATAGCCTCCACATTGACTCTGGTACAGGCACCCCCCTGTATATAGCCTCCACATTGACTCTGGTCCGGCACCCCCCTGTATATAGCCTCCACATTGACTCTGTCCGGTACCCCCTGTATATAGCCTCACATTGACTCTGGTCCAGCACCCCTGTATATAGCCTCCACATTGACTCTGGTCCCCCTGTATATAGCCTCCACATTGACTCTGGTCGGCACCCCCTGTATATAGCTCCACATTGACTCTGTTCCGGTACCCCCCTGTATATAGCCTCCACATTGACTCTGGTCTGGCACCCCTGTATATAGCCTCCACATTGACTCTGTCCGGCACCCCCTGTATATAGCCTCCACATTGACTCTGTCCAGCACCCCCTGTATATAGCCTCCACATTGACTCTGGTCCGGCACCCCCCCTGTATATAGCCTCCACATTGACTCTGGTCCGGCACCCCCTGTATATAGCCTCCACATTGACTCTGGTCCGGCACCCCCCTGTATATAGCCTCCACATTGACTCTGTACCGGTACCCCCTGTATATAGCCTCCACATTGACTCTGGTCCGGCATCCCCCTGTATATAGTCTCCAGATTGACTCTGTACCGGTACCCCCTGTATATAGCCTCCACATTGACTCTGTACCGGCACCCCCCTGTATATAGCCTCCACATTGACTCTGGTACCAGCACCCCCTGTATATAGCCTCCACATTGACTCTGGTCCGGCACCCCCCTGTATATAGCCTCCACATTGACTCTGGCAGCCCCCTGTATATAGCCTCCACATTGACTCTGGTCCGGCACCCCCTGTATATAGCCTCCACATTGACTCTGGTCGGCACCCCCCCTGTATATAGCCTCCACATTGACTCTGGTCCGGCACCCCCCTGTATATAGCCTCCACATTGACTCTGGTCCGGCACCCCCCCACTGTATATAGCCTCCACATTGACTCTGGTCCAGCACCCCCCTGTATATAGCCTCCACATTGACTCTGGTCCGGCACCCCCTGTATATAGCCTCCACATTGACTCTGTGTCCGGCACCCCTGTATATAGCCTCCACATTGACTCTGTACCGGAACCCCCTGTATATAGCCTCCACATTGACTCTAGTCCGGCACCCCCCTGTATATAGCCTCCACATTGACTCTGGTCTGGCACCCCCCTGTATATAGCCTCCACATTGACTCTGGTCCGGCACCCCCCTGTATATAGCCTCCACATTGACTCTGGTCGGCACCCCCTGTATATAGCCTTGACTCTGTCCAGAACCCCCTGTATATAGCCTCCACATTGACTCTGGTCCGGCACCCCTGTATATAGCCTCCACATTGACTCTGGTCCGGCACCCCCTGTATATAGCCTCCACATTGACTCTGGTCCGGCACCCCCTGTATATAGCCTCCACATTGACTCTGGTCCGGCACCCCCCTGTATATAGCCTCCACATTGACTCTGGTCCGGCCACCCCCTGTATATAGCCTCCACATTGACTCTGGTCCAGCACCCCCTGTATATAGCCTCCACATTGACTCTGGTCAGCACCCCCTGTATATAGCCTCCACATTGACTCTGGTCCGGCACCCCCTGTATATAGCCTCCACATTGACTCTGGTCCGGCACCCCCTGTATAGCCTCCACATTGACTCTGGTCCGGCACCCCTGTATATAGCCTCCACATTGACTCTGGTCCGGCACCCCCTGTATATAGCCTCCCACATTGACTCTGGTCCGGACACCCTGTATATAGCCTCCACATTGACTCTGGTCCGGCCCCCTGTATATAGCCTCCACATTGACTCTGGTCCGGCACCCCCCTGTATATAGCCTCCACATTGACTCTGTACCAGCACCCCCTGTATATAGCCTCCACATTGACTCTGGTCCGGCACCCCCCTGTATATAGCCTCCACATTGACTCTGGTCCGGCACCCCCCTGTATATAGCCTCCACATTGACTCTGGTCTGGCACCCCCTGTATATAGCCTCCACATTGACTCTGGTCCGGCACCCCCTGTATATAGCCTCCACATTGACTCTGTCCAGCACCCCCTGTATATAGCCTCCACATTGACTCTGGTCCGGCACCCCCTGTATATAGCCTCCACATTGACTCTGGTCCGCCCCCCTGTATATAGCCTCCACATTGACTCTGGTCCCCAGCACCCCCTGTATATAGCCTCCACATTGACTCTGGTCCGGCACCCCCTGTATATAGCCTCCACATTGACTCTGGTCCGGCACCCCCTGTATATAGCCTCCACATTGACTCTGGTCCGGCACCCCCTGTATATAGCCTCCACATTGACTCTGGTCCGGCACCCCCTGTATATAGCCTCCACATTGACTCTGGTCAGCACCCCCCTGTATATAGCCTCCACATTGACTCTGTCCGGCACCCCCTGTATATAGCCTCCACATTGACTCTGGTCCGGCACCCCTGTATATAGCCTCCACATTGACTCTGGTCCGGCACCCCCCTGTATATAGCCTCCACATTGACTCTGGTCCGGCACCCCCTGTATATAGCCTCCACATTGACTCTGTCCAGCACCCCCTGTATATAGCCTCCACATTGACTCTGGTCCGGCACCCCCTGTATATAGCCTCCACATTGACTCTGGTCCGGCACCCCCTGTATATAGCCTCCACATTGACTCTGGTCCGGCACCCCCTGTATATAGCCTCCACATTGACTCTGGTCCGGCACCCCCTGTATATAGCCTCCACATTGACTCTGGTCCGGCACCCCCTGTATATAGCCTCCACATTGACTCTGGTCAGCACCCCCCTGTATATAGCCTCCACATTGACTCTGGTCCAGCACCCCCTGTATATAGCCTCCACATTGACTCTGGTCCGGCACCCCCTGTATATAGCCTCCCACATTGACTCTGGTCTGGCACCCCCTGTATATAGCCTCCACATTGACTCTGGTCCGGCACCCCCTGTATATAGCCTCCACATTGACTCTGGTCTGGCACCCCCCTGTATATAGCCTCCACATTGAATCTGGTCCGGCACACCCCTATATATAGCCTCCACATTGACTCTGGTCCGGCACCCCCTGTATATAGCCTCCACATTGACTCTGGTCCGGCACCCCCCGCATATAGCCTCCACATTGACTCTGGTCCGGCACCCCCTGTATATAGCCTCCACATTGACTCTGGTCCGGCACCCCCTGTATATAGCCTCCACATTGACTCTCTGGTCCGGCACCCCCTGTATATAGCCTCCACATTGACTCTGGTCCGGCACCCCCCGTATATAGCCTCCACATTGACTCTGGTCTGGCACCCCCTGTATATAGCCTCCACATTGACTCTGGTCTGGCACCCCCCTGTATATAGCCTCCACATTGACTCTGGTCTGGCACCCCCTGTATATAGCCTCCACATTGACTCTGGTCCAGGCACCCCCCTGTATATAGCCTCCACATTGACTCTGGTCACCCCCCTGTATATAGCCTCCACATTGACTCTGGTCCGGCACCCCCTGTATATAGCCTCCACATTGACTCTGGTCTGGCACCCCCTGTATATAGCCTCCACATTGACTCTGGTCTGGCACCCCCTGAATATAGCCTCCACATTGACTCTGGTCCGGCACCCCCCTGTATATAGCCTCCACATTGACTCTGGTCCGGCACCCCCTGTATATAGCCTCCACATTGACTCTGGTCCGGCACCCCCTGTATATAGCCTCCACATTGACTCTGGTCTGGCACCCCCTGTATATAGCCTCCACATTGACTCTGGTCCGGCACCCCCTGTATATAGCCTCCACATTGACTCTGGTCTGGCACCCCCCTGTATATAGCCTCCACATTGACTCTGGTCCGGCACCCCCTGTATATAGCCTCCACATTGACTCTGGTCCGGCACCCCCCTGTATATAGCCTCCACATTGACTCTGGTCTGGCACCCCCTGTATATAGCCTCCACATTGACTCTGGTCCGGCACCCCCTGTATATAGCCTCCACATTGACTCTGGTCCGGCACCCCCTGTATATAGCCTCCACATTGACTCTGGTCTGGCCTCCACATTGACTCTGGTCCCCCCTGTATATAGCCTCCACATTGACTCTGGTCCGGCACCCCCTGTATATAGCCTCCACATTGACTCTGGTCCGGCACCCCCTGTATATAGCCTCCACATTGACTCTGGTCCACCCCCTGTATATAGCCTCCACATTGACTCTGGTCCGGCACCCCCTGTATATAGCCTCCACATTGACTCTGGTCCGGCACCCCCTGTATATAGCCTCCACATTGACTCTGGTCCGGCACCCCCTGTATATAGCCTCCACATTGACTCTGGTCCGGCACCCCCTGTATATAGCCTCCACATTGACTCTGGTCCGGCACCCCCTGTATATAGCCTCCACATTGACTCTGGTCCGGCACCCCCCTGTATATAGCCTCCACATTGACTCTGGTCTGGCACCCCCTGTATATAGCCTCCACATTGACTCTGGTCCGGCACCCCCTGTATATAGCCTCCACATTGACTCTGGTCTCCACATTGACTCTGGTCCGGCACCCCCTGTATATAGCCTCCACATTGACTCTGGTCCGGCACCCCCTGTATATAGCCTCCACATTGACTCTGTGTCCGGCCCCCTGTATATAGCCTCCACATTGACTCTGGTCCGGCATCCCCCTGTATATAGTCTCCAGATTGACTCTGTACCGGTACCCCCTGTATATAGCCTCCACATTGACTCTGGTCCGGCACCCCCCTGTATATAGCCTCCACATTGACTCTGGTCCGGCACCCCCCTGTATATAGCCTCCACATTGACTCTGGTCCGGCACCCCCCTGTATATAGCCTCCACATTGACTCTGGTCTTGCACCCCCCTGTATATAGCCTCCACATTGACTCTGGTCCGGCACCCCCTGTATATAATCTCCACATTGACTCTGTCCGGCACCCCCTGTATATAGCCTCCACATTGACTCTGGTCCGGCACCCCCTGTATATAGCCTCCACATTGACTCTGGTCAGCACCCCCCTGTATATAGCCTCCACATTGACTCTGGTCTGGCACCCCCTGTATATAGCCTCCACATTGACTCTGGTCCGGCACCCCCTGTATATAGCCTCCACATTGACTCTGGTCCGGCACCCCCTGTATATAGCCTCCACATTGACTCTGGTCCAGCACCCCCCTGTATATAGCCTCCACATTGACTCTGTGCCGGCACCCCCCTGTATATACCCTCCACATTGACTCTGGTCCGGCACCCCCTGTATATAGCCTCCACATTGACTCTGTACCAGCACCCCCTGTATATAGCCTCCACATTGACTCTGGTCCGGCACCCCCCTGTATATAGCCTCCACATTGACTCTGGTCCGGCACCCCCTGTATATAGCCTCCACATTGACTCTGGTCCGGCACCCCTGTATATAGCCTCCACATTGACTCTGGTCCGGCACCCCCTGTATATAGCCTCCACATTGACTCTGGTCCCGGCACCCCCTGTATATAGCCTCCACATTGACTCTGGTCCGGCACCCCCTGTATATAGCCTCCACATTGACTCTGGTCACCCCTGTATATAGCCTCCACATTGACTCTGGTCGGCACCCCCTGTATATAGCCTCCACATTGACTCTGGTCAGCACCCCCTGTATATAGCCTCCACATTGACTCTGGTCCGGCACCCCCTGTATATAGCCTCCACATTGACTCTGGTCCAGCACCCCCCTGTATATAGCCTCCACATTGACTCTGGTCCGGCACCCCCTGTATATAGCCTCCACATTGACTCTGTCCAGCACCCCCTGTATATAGCCTCATTGACTCTGGTCCAGCACCCCCCTGTATATAGCCTCCACATTGACTCTGGTCCGGCACCCCCTGTATATAGCCTCCAGATTGACTCTTGAATCGTACCGGCACCCCCCTGTATATAGCCTCCACATTGACTCTGGTCCGGCACCCCCCTGTATATAGCCTCCACATTGACTCTGTGCAGTCACACTCTATATAGTCTCCACCCCCCCCCCCTATATAGCCTCCACATTGACTCTGGTCTGCACCCCCCTGTATATAGCCTCCACATTGACTCTGGTCCGGCACCCCCCTGTATATAGCCTCCACATTGACTCTGTCCGGCACCCCCTGTATATAGCCTCCACATTGACTCTGTGTCCGGCACCCCCCCTGTATATAGCCTCCACATTGACTCTGGTCTGGCACCCCCTGTATATAGCCTCACATTGACTCTGGTCTCTGGCACCCCCCTGTATATAGCCTCCCACATTGACTCTGGTCCAGCACCCCCCTGTATATAGCCTCCACATTGACTCTGGTCCGGCACCCCCCTGTATATAGCCTCCACATTGACTCTGGTCCGGCACCCCCCTGTATATAGCCTCCACATTGACTCTGTACCCCCCTGTATATAGCCTCCACATTGACTCTGTCCACCCCCTGTATATAGCCTCCACATTGACTCTGGTCCGGCACCCCCTGTATATAGCCTCCACATTGACTCTGGTCGGCACCCCCTGTATATAGCCTCCACATTGACTCTGTACCGGCACCCCCTGTATATAGCCTCCACATTGACTCTGGTGGCACCCCCCTGTATATAGCCTCCACATTGACTCTTGTCCAGTACCCCTGTATATAGCCTCCACATTGACTCTGTGCCAGCACCCCCCTGTATATAGCCTCCACATTGACTCTGGTCCCAGCACCCCCTGTATATAGCCTCCACATTGACTCTGGTACCAGCACCCCCTGTATATAGCCTCCACATTGACTCTGGTCCAGCACCCCTGTATATAGCCTCCACATTGACTCTGGTCCGGCACCCCCCTGTATATAGCCTCCCACATTGATCTGGTCCACCCCCTATATATAGCCTCCACATTGACTCTGGTCCGGCTCCCCCCTGTATATAGCCTCCCCACATTGACTCTGGTCCGGCACCCCCCTGTATATAGCCTCCACATGACTCTGGTCCGGTACCCCCTGTATATAGCCTCCACATTGACTCTGGTCGGCACCCCCCTGTATATAGTCTCCCAATTGACTCTGTACCGGTACCCCCCTGTATATAACCTCCACATTGACTCTAGTCCGGCACCCCCCCTGTATATAGCCTCCCACATTGACTCTGGTCTGGCACCCCTGTATATAGCCTCCACATTGACTCTGGTCAGCACCCCCCTGTATATAGCTCATTGACTCTGGTCGCACCCTGTATATAATCTCCCATTGACTCTGTACCAGCACCCCCTGTATACTAGCCTCCACATTGACTCTCTACCAGCACCTCCCTGGCATATAGCCTCCACATTGACTCTGGT
>NW_027034594.1:0-8327 GCF_034236695.1 Oncorhynchus nerka | reverse complement strand
CCCACACTCACACCAACTTCACTAGACTACTGTAGACTCTGTATCTCTCCCTACACTCACACCAACTTCACTAGACTACTGTACTCTCCTCCCACACTCACACCAACTTCAATAGACTACAGTACTACTACTGTATCTCTCCCCACACTCACACCAACTTCACTAGACTACTGTATCTCTCCCCACACTCACACCAACTTCACTGGACTACTGTATCTCTCCCCACACTCACACCAACTTAACTAGACTACTGTGACTCTTCTCTCCTACACTCACACCAACTTCACTAGACTACAGTATACTCTGTATGTCTCCACACTGCACACCAACCTTCACACTGGACTACTGTACTCTCCCACACTCACACCAACTTCACTAGACTACTGCTCTGTACTCCACCACTGCTGCTGACTACTGTATCCTGCCACTCACCAACTTCACTGGACTACTGTATACTCTCCCACACTCACCAACTTCACTAGACTACTGTAGACTCTGTATCTCTCTCCACACTCACACCAACTTCACTAGACTACTGTAGACTCTGTATCTCTCCCACACTCACACCAACTTCACTAGACTACTGTACTCTCCCCACACTCACACTCAACTTCACTAGACTACTGTAGACTCTGTATCTCTCCCCACACTCACACCAACTTCAACTAGACTACTGTACTCTCCCTACACTCACACCAACTTCACTAGACTACAGTATACTCTGTATCTCTCCCACACTCACACCAACTTCACTAGACTACTGTACTCTCCCCACACTCACACCAACTTCACTAGACTACTGTAGACTACTGTATCTCTCCCACACTCACACCAACTTCACTAGACTACTGTACTCTCCCTACACTCACACCAACTTCAATAGACTACAGTATACTCTGTATCTCTCCCCACACTCACACCAACTTCACTAGACTACTGTATCTCTCCCACACTCACACCAACTTCACTGGACTACTGTATCTCTCCCCTACACTCACACCAACTTAACTAGACTACTGTACTCTCCCTACACTCACACCAACTTCACTAGACTACAGTATACTCTGTATCTCTCCCACACTCACACCAACTTCACTAGACTACTGTACTCTCCCACACCTCACACCAACTTCACTAGACTACTGTACTCTCCCTACACTCACACCAATCACTAGACTACTGCACTCTCTCACTCACGAACTATTGCTAGACTACTGTACTCTCCCCACACTCACACCAACTTCACTAGACTACTGTAGACTCTACTCTCCCCACACTCACACCAACTTCACTAGACTACTGTAGACTCAGTATCTCTCCCACACTCACACCAACTTCACTAGACTACTGTAGACTCAGTATCTCTCCCCACACTCACACCAACTTCACTAGACTACTGTACTCTCCCTACACTCACACAAACTTCAATAGACTACAGTGTCTCTGTATCTCCCTACACTCACACCAACTTCACTGAACTACAGTAAGACTCTGTATCTCCCTACCTCACACCAGCTTCAATAGACTACAGTATACTCTGTATCTCTCCCTACACTCACACCAGCTTCAATGGACTACTGTATCTCTCCCCACACTCACACCAACTTCACTGGACTACTGTATCTCTCCCCACACTGTAATCTCCCAACTCCTCACTACTGACTACTGTAGACTCTGTATCTCTCTCCGCACTCACACCAACTTCACTAGACTACTGTAGACTCTGTATCTCTCCCCACACTCACCAACTTCACTGGACTACTGTACTCCCCCACACTCACACCAGCTTCACTAGACTACTGTAGACTCTGTATCTCTGGACTACACTGGACTCTTGTCTTACACTCACCAGCTTCGCTGGACTACTGTACTCTCTCTACCACACTCAAGCTTCGCTGGACTACTGTCTCTCCCCCACTCACCAGCTTCGCACTAGACTACTGTGGACTCTGTATCTCCCCCACACTCACACCAACAACTAGACTACTGCTCCTACACTCACACCAACTTCACTAGACTACAGTATACTCTGTGTCTCTCCCCACACACTCACACCAACTTCATAGACTACTGTACTCTCCCCACACTCACACCAACTTCACTAGACTACTGTAGACTACTGTATCTCTCCCCACACTCACCAACTTCACTAGACTACTGTACTCTCCCTACACTCACACCAACTTCACTAGACTACAGTATATGCTCTGTGTGTCTCCCCACACTCACACCCCTGGACTACTTCACTAGACTACTGTACTCTCCCCTCACCAGCATCAACTTCACTAGACTACTGTAGACTCTGTATCTCTCCCCACACTCACACCAACAACTAGACTACTGTATCTCCCTACACCAACAACTGGACTTGTGCACTGCCTACAGTATACTCTGTATGTCTCCCACACTCACACCAACTACTAGACTACTGTATCTCTCCCCACACTCACACCAGCTTCACTAGACTACTGTACTCTCCCTACACTCACACCAGCTTCAATACTGACTACTCACCAGCTATACTCTGTATCTCTCCCCACACTCACACCAACTTCACTGGACTACTGTATCTCTCCCCACCTCACCAACTTCACTGGACTACTGTATCTCTCCCCACACTCTCACCAACTTCACTGGACTACAGTAGACTCTGTATCTCTCCCTACACTCACACCAACTTCACTAGACTACTGTACTCTCCCCACACTCACACCAACTTCACTAGACTGCTGTAGACTAATGTATCTCCCCCACACTCACACCAACTTCACTGGACTACTGTATCTCTCCCCCACACTCACACAGCTTCCACTGGACTACTGTATCTCTCCCCACACTCACACCAACTTAACTAGACTACTGTACTCTCCCTACACTCACACCAACTTCACTAGACTACAGTATACTCTGTGGATGTCTCCCCACTCACACCACCTTCACTGGACTACTGTACTCTCCCCACACTCACACCAGCTTCACTAGACTCTGTACTCTCCCCACACTCACACCAACTTCACTAGACTACTGTATCTCTCCCCACCTCACCAACTTCACTGGACTACTGTATCTCCCACACTCACTGCTTCACTAGACTACTGTAGACTCTGTATCTCTCCTACACTCACACCAACTTCACTAGACTACTGTAGACTCTGTATCTCTCCCCACACTCACACCAACTCCACTCACACTACTGTACTCTCCCACTGTCACCAATTTCACTAGAAATTGGACTCTGTATCTTCCCCATTCACTCACACCAACTTCACTGGAGACTACTGTAATCTCCCTACTGACTCACCCATCCACTAGACACAGTCATACTCTGTATCTCTCCCCACACTCACACCAACTTCACTAGACTACTGTACTCTCCCCACACTCACACCAACTTCACTAGACTACTGAGACTACTGTATCTCTCCCCACCCTCACACCAACTTCACTAGACTACTGTACTCTCCCTACACTCACCAACTTCAATAGACTACTGTATGACTCTGTCTCTCTCCCCACACTCACATTAATTAGGTTCACTAGACTACTGTATCTCTCCCCACACTCACACCAACTTCACTGGACTACCTGTATCTCCCCCAGACTCACACCAACTTAAGTAAAGACTACTGTACTCTCCCTAAACTAACACCAACTTCACTTCTGTCACCAGAACTCTGTATGTCTGCAACACTGACACCAACTTCACTAGACTACTGTACTCTCCCTCATTGTTACTCAAAATGTTTGTAATAACTTGAAGCCAGTAGTTCTCCCTTTTCATTCACACCAGAAACAGGAGGGACTGACAGTAACTCTCTCTACACTCACACCAACTGTCACTAGACTACTGTATTTTATAATGTGCACACCATTTCTTGTGTGCAACTGTACTCTCCCTGACAGTCACACCAACTTCACTGACTACTGTATCTCCCTATACTGTTCACTGCAATGTCACTAATAGTGTACTGTCCCGTTGACTCACAAACTTCTGTTGTGTGATGTCATAGATAGTGTACTCTCCCTACACTCCAGTATGAACTTTACTGATACTGTACTCTCCCTACATGGGAGAAACATAAACTATTGTCTTGTTAAAAATATATTTATGATAGTAAATACTGTACTTTTCCCACAATTCAACATGCTTCAAATAACTACAGTATACTCTGTATCTCTCCCAAGAAGGTGAGGACATAACACCTGTTCATCTTTTAGACTAAAGTAAACTCTGTATCACTGACATAACAAAACAACAAAGACTACTGTAACAGTTCTCCCTACAGAAACACAAAGACTGAAAACAGAAATAAATCTCTCTACAAAAACTCAGGTGGAAACAGGCTACCTCACTATGATTCTCAATCAGAGAAACAACATTTACATACATTTTCAAAATTTAAGTCATTTCAAAAATTTCTAGAAATACGCTTCAAGCAGAGCTGTATTCAAAATGACACCTTAAGACATCCAGTGGCCTGATATGTAATCAATAGTGACTGACCCATCTGTCTATACAATCATTACTTACCCATCTAGGTATACCTCTAAGAGGTGGGGTTTCTGTCTATACAATCCTGATTGACTCCGCATCTGGCTCTCCAATCCACCATTGGGGGCCATCTGTTATACAATCATACTGGGCAGACCCATCTGTTATACAATCATACTGACTGGCCATCTATTTGGAATCAACGCAGTGCCCATCTGTTTTACACAATGTACTGGCCTACCCATCTGTCTCTCCAATGGAGGTACTGGAGAGGTGCCATCTGTTATACAATCCGCAGGACTGACCCATCTGTTATACAATCATGCGAATCATACAATCATACTGAAGACCCATCTGGCTCTACAATCATACTGACTGACCCATCTGGCTCTACAATCATACTGACTGACCCATCTGGTATACAATCAGTATGTGGGGTTTACTGACCCATCTGGCTCTCAATCAGCTGACTGACCCATCTGTTATACAATCCTGGATTGACCCATCTGGCTCTACAATCATGTTGTAGAGCATCTGAACCACAAGAACCCACCGCATCTGTCTATACAATCGACAGGGTGACTGTCCCATCTGGCTCTCCAATCATACTGACTGACCCATCTGTCTCTACAATCATACTGACAGACCCATCTGGCTCTGATTGTACTGATGACCATCTGGCTCTAAAATCAACTGACTGACCCATCTGGCTCTAAATCATACTGACTGACCCATCTGTCTCTACAATCATACTGACTGACCCATCTGTCTCTACAATCATACTGACTGACCCATCTGTCTCTACAATCATACTGACTGACCCATCTGTCTCTACAATCATACTGACTGACCCATCTGTCTCAATTGTACTGACTGACCCATGTCTCTATCTATATAATTAATTAGGGTTCAGTAGAAGAAGATATTTAGTGACACACGCACTGAACCAGGTATCCTGTTTGAGTTCAGATCAGAAAGATTCAAGTAAAGAGAGACGTCTCTTTTTAATTAACCACTTCCCTACGGTCACCAGAACTTCATGATGAAACCCAGGTTTTCTAAGAACAAACATTGCAGCGCCCTTCGTCAGAGTTATTCTCAAAACCTGTTTGTAAGAACTTGAAGCCAGAGTTCAAAACTGCACAGAGTTACTGGTGGAAAAAGGATAGACTGACAGTACCCTGAACTGGCACGCAAATAACAAACATGTTCATTAAGAAAAGGTATTTTATAATGTGCTTGACCATTTCTTTGTGTGCAATTTCTGAGAGTGTCGTTCCAGTTGTAGTGTTCTGTTGTGTGATGTCATAATAGTGTTCTGTTGTGTGATGTCATAATAGTGTTCTGTTGTGATGTCATAATAGTGTTATCTTGTACGCTGAATACAAAGTCTTTAAAGATCTGCAGCATCTGGACATGGGAGAAACATAACTATTTCTCTTGTTAAAAAATATATTTACCATAGTAACTAACTTGGTTGACTTTCTGTTACAATGTATGTTTTCTGACTAATTTAAGGCATTATAATGATACAATTTATCTCTCTCTCTCTCTTGAGAACCTCACTCTCTCTCTCTCTCTTTCTCTCTCTCTCTCTCTTTCTATCTCTCTCTGAACATTTCTAGCTCACCTCTGTCTCACCCTCTCTCTCTCTCCAAGGGAGTCTCTCTCTCTTCTCTCTCTCTCTTTCTCTCTCTCTCTCTCTCCCTGAATTAAATTCATTTCAAAGGGCTTTGTTGGTTTATTTGACAAATTATGTGACTTCTGAAGGTAATTGGTTGCATCAGATCTTATTTAGGGATAAATTGCAACAGGGTGAATATATATGCACGCACCAGAATCCTGTTTTAAATTTTTGGAAAATCTTGAAACAAGTTATTTTTGGAATTTTATTAAACCCATTTAGACTATTTTGTGTACGTCCATTACATTACATAAATTACATGTTGTAATGCAACAAAATAGGAAAAACGCCAAGGGGGATGAATACTTTTGCAAGGCACTGTACATCTCCATAGTCAGTTGAACTTGTTGATACTATTTTTATGTTTCTGTGTCCAGTATGAAGGAAGTTAGAGAGGAAGTTTGGCATGAGCCAATGCTAACTAGCATTAGCACAATGACTGGAAGTCTATGGGTATCTGCTAGCATGCCTGCAGTAGAGAAAGGACATCATTGCAAAAATCCCGAAGTATCCCTTTAAGCCACATATGTCAGAGTCAAGGCCCGCGGGGCCACATCCGGCCCGCAAGAAGGTTTTTCTGACCCCTGGGATGATCTTGATTTATTATTAGAACCGGCCCGCAGCAAACCGACAGCCCGCAGATCTTTGCAGCACCAATAACATTTCCCACAATGCAAAGGTGACACCGAGCAGTGGGCTGCTTCATTTCAATATTTATTGGCACAGCAGTCGTCAGCATCACAGTAAAATTAACTCAGATACCCATCAAAAATGGCAAAACGGAAGGTGGATACTGAGAACCGGGGTTTCAAACAAGGTGGAGTCGGGTATATGTTCACGAAGGTAGCTGGAAAACCTGTGTGTCTTCTGTGTGGAGAAAGTGTGGCGGTACTGAAAAAGAGTATAATCTGGAACGACATTATGAAACGAAACACGCGGACAAAAACAAGAATATGGACATGGAACAAAGGCTACAAAAGGCAGAGGAATTAAAACGAGGCCTCAAATCTCGACAGGCTCTGTTTCAAAAAGCCAAATCACAAAAGGCCAGGCTGCTGTCAAGGCCAGTTTTATTTTGGCAGAGAGAGATCGCTAAATCAGCCCGGCCATTTACGGAGGATTTCATCAAAAACTGCATGATTAAAGTTTGTGACAGAAGTTTGCCCAGAAAAAGGCAACTCTTTTTAAATGTGAGTCTGAGCAGAAACACCATTGCCGAGAGAGTAGACCAGTTGTCCATCAATCTAAAAGAGCAGCTTGTGAAAAGGAAAAGATTTTTATGCATATTCCTTGGCTGTGGATGAGAGCACCCGACATTTCTGACATTGCCCAGTTGTCAATTTTCATCCATGAGTGGACTCAACCTAAGCGTGACAGAGGGAGTTTTGGCTTTCACGTCCTATGCATGGCACAACTACGGGGCATGATTTGTATGAAAGAAGGTGTCAAGATGTGTAAATGAGATGGAGCTGCCTTGGGAAAAACTCGTGGGTTTGACAGCAGCGGAGCACCTGCGATGTGTGGACACAGGAGCGGACTGGTGGCGAAGATACGGGAAAAGATGCAAAGAGGAAAACGCGACAGGTGAGCTGACAGCTTATCATTATCATACACCAGGAACGTTGTGCGGTAAAGCCTTGAAAATGGAGCATGTAATGAGCATCATCACGCACAGTTAACTATCAGAGCCAAAGGTTTGAATCACCGCCAGTTTCAAGGCATTTCTGACGGAGTTAGAAACGGGCATGGTGATTTGCCTTATCACACAGAGGTGCGATGGCTAAGCCAGGGGAAAGGTGCTTCAAAGATGTTTCGAGCTTCGTGGGGAGATTTGTCTGTTCTTGGACAGCAAAGGGAAAGACACAACACAACTCCGAGACAGAAATGTTTCTGTGTGAAATGGCTTTTCTGTGTGACATTCTGAGTCATCTGAATGCAATAAACTTGCAGCTGCAGGGGTCGGGATCGTGTCATCTCTGATATGTACAGTACAGTGAAGGCATTTAAAACCAAACTGACTCTGTGGGAGGCATGAATGCGGAAAATTTGAGCCACTTTCCCAGCTGCCCAGACCATGAAGAAAGCTCTCTACCAGTGCGTTCCCGAGCACACAGTTGGCTGATAAAATAGGTATGCTTGCCGCTGACTTTC
>NW_027034593.1:0-8320 GCF_034236695.1 Oncorhynchus nerka | reverse complement strand
GGAGATATCCATGCCTCTTGGTCTGAATAACATATCAGGGAGGGAGATATCCATGCCTCTTGGTTAGAATATCATGTCATTGAAGAGATATCCATGCCTCTTGGTTAGAATATCATGTCAGGGAGGGAGATATCCATGCCTCTTGGTTAGAATATCATGTCATTGAGGAGATATCCATGCCTCTTGGTTAGAATAACATATCAGGGAGGGAGATATCCATGCCTCTTGGTTAGAATAACATGTCATTGAAGAGATATCCATGCCTCTTGGTTAGAATATCATATCAGGGAGGGAGATATCCATGCCTCTTGGTTAGAATAACATGTCAGGGAGGGAGATATCCATGCCTCTTGGTTTGAATAACATGTCAGGGAGGGAGATATCCATGCCTCTTGGTTAGAATAACATATCAGGGAGGGAGATATCCATGCCTCTTGGTTATGCCCTGGTTAAATAACATATCAGGGAGGAGATATCCATGCCTCTTGGTTGAATAACATATCAGGAGGAGATATCCATGCCTCTTGGTTAGAATAACATATCAGGGAGGGAGATATCCATGCCTCTTGGTTAGAATATCATGTCATTGAGGAGATATCCATGCCTCTTGGTTAGAATAACATCATGTATCATGGGAGAATATCATGGAGAGATATCCATGCCTCTTGGTTAGAATATATTATCATGTCATTGAGGAGATATCCATGCCTCTTGGTTAGAATATCATGTCATTGAGGAGATATCCATGCCTCTTGGTTAGAATAACATGTCAGGAAGAGATATCCATGCCTCTTGGTTAGAATATCATGTCAGGGAGGGAGATATCCATGCCTCTTGGTTAGAATATCATGTCAGGGAGGGAGATATCCATGCCTCTTGGTTAGAATAACATGTCAGGGAGGAGATATCCATGCCTCTTGGTTTGAGAATAACATGTCATGTCAGGGAGGGAGATATCCATGCCTCTTGGTTAGAATATCATGTCATTGAGGGAGAGATATCCATGCCTCTTGGTTAGAATTAGAATATCATGCCTCAGGGATTGAGGAGATATCCATGCCTCTTGGTTAGAATAACATGTCAGGAGGAGAGATATCCATGCCTCTTGGTTAGAATAACAAGTCATGTCAGGGAGGGAGATATCCATGCCTCTTGGTTAGAATAACATGTCAGGGAGGGAGATATCCATGCCTCTTGGTTAGAATAACATGTCAGGAGGAGATATCCATGCCTCTTGGTTAGAATATCATGTCATTGAGGAGATATCCATGCCTCTTGGTTAGAATAACATATCAGGGAGGGAGATATCCATGCCTCTTGGTTAGAATATCATGTCAGAGGAGATATCCATGCCTCTTGGTTAGAATAACATATCAGGAGTGAGATATCCATGCCTCTTGGTTAGAATATCATGTCAGGGAGGGAGATATCATGCCTCTTGGTCTGAATAACATATCAGGGAGGGAGATATCCATGCCTCTTGGTTAGAATAACATGTATCAGGGAGGAGATATCCATGCCTCTTGGTTAGAATATCATGTCTCTTGGTTAGAATAACATGTCAGGGAGGGAGATATCCATGCCTCTTGGTTAGAATAACATATCAGGGAGGGAGATATCCATGCCTCTTGGTTAGAATATCATGTCATTGAAGAGATATCCATGCCTCTTGGTTAGAATATCATGTCATTGAGGAGATATCCATGCCTCTTGGTTAGAATAACATGTCAGAAGATATCCATGCCTCTTGGTTAGAATATCATGTATCCATGCCTCTTGGTTAGAATATCATGTCATATGAAGAGATATCCATGCCTCTTGGTTAGAATAACATGTCAGGGAGGGAGATATCCATGCCTCTTGGTTAGAATAACATGTCAGGAGGAGATATCCATGCCTCTTGGTTAGAATATCATGTCATTGAGGAGATATCCATGCCTCTTGGTTGAATAACATATCAGGGAGGAGATATCCATGCCTCTTGGTTAGAATATCATGTCAAGGGAGATATCCATGCCTCTTGGTTAGAATAACATATCAGGGAGGGAGATATCCATGCCTCTTGGTTAGAATATCATGTCATTGAGGAGATATCCATGCCTCTTGGTCTGAATAACATATCATTGAGGAGATATCCATGCCTCTTGGTTAGAATATCATATCAGGGAGGGAGATATCCATGCCTCTTGGTTAGAATAACATGTCAGGGAGGGAGATATCCATGCCTCTTGGTTAGAATATCATGTCATTGAGGAGATATCCATGCCTCTTGGTTAGAATATCATATCAGGAGGAGATATCCATGCCTCTTGGTTAGAATAACATGTCAGGGAGGAGATATCCATGCCTCTTGGTTAGAATATCATGTCATTGAGGAGATATCCATGCCTCTTGGTTAGAATATCATGTCAGGGAGAGATATCCATGCCTCTTGGTTAGAATATCATGTCAGGGAGGAGATATCCATGCCTCTTGGTTAGAATATCATATTGGACCATGCCTCTTGGTTAGAATAACATATCAGGAGGGAGATATCCATGCCTCTTGGTTAGAATATCATGTCATTGAAGAGATATCCATGCCTCTTGGTTAGAATATCATGTCAGGGAGGGAGATATCCATGCCTCTTGGTTAGAATATCATGTCATTGAGGAGATATCCATGCCTCTTGGTTAGAATTAGGGAATATCCATGTCAGAATAACATGAGAGGAGATATCCATGCCTCTTGGTTAGAATATCATAATAACATAACATCAGGGAGGGAGATATCCATGCCTCTTGGTTAGAATAACATGTCATTGAGAGATATCCATGCCTCTTGGTTAGAATATCATGTCATTGAGGAGATATCCATGCCTCTTGGTTAGAATATCATGTCATTGAGGAGATATCCATGCCTCTTGGTTAGAATAACATGTCAGGGAGGGAGATATCCATGCCTCTTGGTTAGAATAACATATCAGGGAGGGAGATATCCATGCCTCTTGGTTAGAATAACATGTCATTGAAGAGATATCCATGCCTCTTGGTTAGAATATCATATCAGGGAGGGAGATATCCATGCCTCTTGGTTAGAATAACATGTCAGGGAGGGAGATATCCATGCCTCTTGGTTTGAATAACATGTCAGGGAGGGAGATATCCATGCCTCTTGGTTAGAATAACATATCAGGGAGGGAGATATCCATGCCTCTTGGTTAGAATAACATGTCAGGGAGGGAGATATCCATGCCTCTTGGTTGAATAATATCAGGGAGGGAGATATCATGCCTCAGAATATCATGTCATTGAGGAGATATCCATGCCTCTTGGTTAGAATAACATGTCAGGGAGGGAGATATCCATGCCTCTTGGTTAGAATAACATGTCAGGGAGGGAGATATCCATGCCTCTTGGTTAGAATAACATGTCAGGGAGGGAGATATCCATGCCTCTTGGTTAGAATAACATATCAGGGAGGGAGATATCCATGCCTCTTGGTTAGAATATCATGTCATTGAGGAGATATCCATGCCTCTTGGTTAGAATAACATGTCAGGGAGGGAGATATCCATGCCTCTTGGTTAGAATATCATGTCATTGAGGAGATATCCATGCCTCTTGGTTAGAATATCATGTCATTGAGGAGATATCCATGCCTCTTGGTTAGAATAACATGTCAGGGAGGGAGATATCCATGCCTCTTGGTTAGAATAACATGTCAGGGAGGGAGATATCCATGCCTCTTGGTTAGAATAACATATCATTGAGGAGATATCCATGCCTCTTGGTTTGAATAACATGTCAGGGAGGGAGATATCCATGCCTCTTGGTTAGAATAACATATCATTGAGGAGATATCCATGCCTCTTGGTTTGAATAACATGTCATTGAGGAGATATCCATGCCTCTTGGTTAGAATAACATATCATTGAGGAGATATCCATGCCTCTTGGTTAGAATATCATGTCATTGAGGAGATATCCATGCCTCTTGGTTAGAATAACATATCAGGGAGGGAGATATCCATGCCTCTTGGTTAGAATATCATGTCATTGAGGAGATATCCATGCCTCTTGGTTAGAATAACATGTCATTGAGGAGATATCCATGCCTCTTGGTTAGAATATATATCAGAATATCATGCCTCTGGTCTGAATAACATATCAGGGAGGGAGATATCCATGCCTCTTGGTTAGAATAACATGTCAGGGAGGAGATATCCATGCCTCTTGGTTAGAATAACATATCAGGGAGGGAGATTTGCCTCTTGGTTAGAATATCATGTCATTGAGGAGATATCCATGCCTCTTGGTTAGAATAACATATCAGGGAGGGAGATATCCATGCCTCTTGGTTCAGAATATCCATGCATGTCATTGAGGAGATATCCATGCCTCTTGGTTAGAATAACATATCAGGGAGGGAGATATCCATGCCTCTTGGTCTGAATATCATGTCATTGAGGAGATATCCATGCCTCTTGGTTAGAATATCATGTCATTGAGGAGATATCCATGCCTCTTGGTTAGAATATCATATCAGGGAGGGAGATATCCATGCCTCTTGGTCTGAATAACATATCAGGGAGGGAGATATCCATGCCTCTTGGTTAGAATAACATATCAGGGAGGGAGATATCCATGCCTCTTGGTTAGAATAACATGTCAGGGAGGGAGATATCCATGCCTCTTGGTTAGAATATCATGTCATTGAGGAGATATCCATGCCTCTTGGTTAGAATAACATATCAGGGAGGGAGATATCCATGCCTCTTGGTTAGAATAACATGTCAGGGAGGGAGATATCCATGCCTCTTGGTTAGAATATCATGTCATTGAGGAGATATCCATGCCTCTTGGTTAGAATAACATGTCAGGGAGGGAGATATCCATGCCTCTTGGTCTGAATATCATGTCAGGGAGGGAGATATCCATGCCTCTTGGTTAGAATATCATGTCAGGGAGGGAGATATCCATGCCTCTTGGTTAGAATATCATGTCATTGAGGAGATATCCATGCCTCTTGGTTAGAATAACATATTGGGGATGGAGATATCCATGCCTCTTGGTTAGAATAACATGTCAGGGAGGGAGATATCCATGCCTCTTGGTCTGAATAACATGTCATTGAAGAGATATCCATGCCTCTTGGTTAGAATAACATGTCAGGGAGGGAGATATCCATGCCTCTTGGTCTGAATAACATGTCATTGAAGAGATATCCATGCCTCTTGGTTTGAATAACATGTCATTGAAGAGATATCCATGCCTCTTGGTTAGAATATCATGTCATTGAGGAGATATCCATGCCTCTTGGTTAGAATATCATGTCAGGGAGGGAGATATCCATGCCTCTTGGTTAGAATAACATGTCAGGGAGGGAGATATCCATGCCTCTTGGTTAGAATAACATATCAGGGAGGGAGATATCCATGCCTCTTGGTTAGAATAACATATCAGGGAGGGAGATATCCATGCCTCTTGGTTAGAATAACATGTCAGGGAGGGAGATATCCATGCCTCTTGGTTAGAATAACATATCAGGGAGGGAGATATCCATGCCTCTTGGTTAGAATAACATGTCAGGGAGGGAGATATCCATGCCTCTTGGTTAGAATAACATATCAGGGAGGGAGATATCCATGCCTCTTGGTTAGAATATCATGTCATTGAAGAGATATCTTCTTGGTTAGAATATCATGTCATTGAGGAGATATCCATGCCTCTTGGTTAGAATAACATGTCAGGGAGGGAGATATCCATGCCTCTTGGTTAGAATAACATGTCAGGGAGGGAGATATCCATGCCTCTTGGTTAGAATATCATGTCATTGGAGGAGATATCCATGCCTCTTGGTTAGAATATCATGTCATTGAAGAGATATCCATGCCTCTTGGTTAGAATATCATGTCATTGAAGAGATATCCATGCCTCTTGGTTAGAATATCATGTCAGGGAGGGAGATATCCATGCCTCTTGGTTAGAATATCATGTCATTGATATCCATGCCTCTTGGTTATATGTCATTGAGAGATATCCATGCCTCTTGGTTAGAATATCATGTCAGAGAGGGAGATATCCATGCCTCTTGGTTAGAATATCATGTCATTGAAGAGATATCCATGCCTCTTGGTTAGAATATCATATCAGGGAGGGAGATATCCATGCCTCTTGGTTAGAATAACATGTCAGGGAGGGAGATATCCATGCCTCTTGGTTAGAATAACATGTCAGGGAGGGAGATATCCATGCCTCTTGGTCTGAATAACATGTCAGGGAGGGAGATATCCATGCCTCTTGGTTAGAATAACATATCAGGGAGGGAGATATCCATGCCTCTTGGTTAGAATAACATGTCAGGGAGGGAGATATCCATGCCTCTTGGTCTGAATAACATATCAGGGAGGGAGATATCCATGCCTCTTGGTTAGAATAACATATCAGGGAGGGAGATATCCATGCCTCTTGGTTAGAATAACATGTCAGGGAGGGAGATATCCATGCCTCTTGGTTAGAATAACATATCAGGGAGGGAGATATCCATGCCTCTTGGTTAGAATAACATGTCAGGGAGGGAGATATCCATGCCTCTTGGTTAGAATATCATGTCATTGAGGAGATATCCATGCCTCTTGGTTAGAATAACATGTCAGGGAGGGAGATATCCATGCCTCTTGGTTAGAATAACATGTCATGCCTCAGAATATGAGAGGAGATATCCATGCCTCTTGGTTAGAATAACATATCAGGGAGGGAGATATCCATGCCTCTTGGTTAGAATATCATGTCATTGAGGAGATATCCATGCCTCTTGGTTAGAATATCATGTCAGGGAGGGAGATATCCATGCCTCTTGGTTAGAATATCATGTCATTGAGGAGATATCCATGCCTCTTGGTTAGAATATCATGTCATTGAAGAGATATCCATGCCTCTTGGTTAGAATATCATGTCATTGAAGAGATATCCATGCCTCTTGGTTAGAATATCATGTCATTGAAGAGATATCCATGCCTCTTGGTTAGAATATCATGTCATTGAAGAGATATCCATGCCTCTTGGTTAGAATATCATGTCATTGAGGAGATATCCATGCCTCTTGGTTAGAATATCATGTCAGGAGGGAGATATCCATGCCTCTTGGTTAGAATATCATGTCATTGAGGAGATATCCATGCCTCTTGGTTAGAATAACATATCAGGGAGGGAGATATCCATGCCTCTTGGTTAGAATAACATGTCATTGAAGAGATATCCATGCCTCTTGGTTAGAATATCATATCAGGGAGGGAGATATCCATGCCTCTTGGTTAGAATAACATGTCAGGGAGGGAGATGCCTCTGGTTTGAATAACATGTCAGGGAGGGAGATATCCATGCCTCTTGGTTAGAATAACATATCAGGAGGGAGATATCCATGCCTCTTGGTTAGAATAACATGTCAGGGAGGGAGATATCCATGCCTCTTGGTTAGAATAACATATCAGGGAGGGAGATATCCATGCCTCTTGGTTAGAATATCATGTCATTGAGGAGATATCCATGCCTCTTGGTTAGAATATCATGTCAGGGAGGGAGATATCCATGCCTTGGTTAAGAATATCTTGGTTAGAATATCATGTCAATAACATGAGGAGATATCCATGCCTCTTGGTTAGAATATCATATCAGGGAGGAGATATCCATGCCTCTTGGTTAGAATAACATGTCAGGAAGGAGATATCCATGCCTCTTGGTTAGAATATCATATCAGGGAGGAGATATCCATGCCTCTGGTTAGAATAACATGTCAGGGAGGGAGATATCCATGCCTCTTGGTTTGAATAACATGTCAGGGAGGGAGATATCCATGCCTCTTGGTTAGAATCAATTGAAGAGATATCATATCAGGGAGGAGATATCCATGCAGGGAGGAGATATCCATGCCTTGGTTAGAATAGAATAACCATGCCTCTTGGTTAGAATCATGGGGGGAGATATCCATGCCTCTTTAGGTCATAGAATATCATGTCATAACATGAGGAGATATCCATGCCTCTTGGTTAGAATATCATGTCAGGGAGGGAGATATCCATGCCTCTTGGTTAGAATATCATGTCATTGAGGAGATATCCATGCCTCTTGGTTAGAATAACATATCAGGAGATATCCATGCCTCTTGGTTAGATGTCATATCATGCCTCTTGGTTAGAATAACATCATATCCAGGGAGGGAGATATCCATGCTTCTTGGTTAGAATATCATGTCAGGGAGGGAGATATCCATGCCTCTTGGTTAGAATAACATGTTATTGAGGGAGATATCCATGCCTCTTGGTTTTGAATAACATGTCAGGG
>NW_027034592.1:5000-8313 GCF_034236695.1 Oncorhynchus nerka | reverse complement strand
ATATACTGTATTGTGTTCTATCTACTGTATCTCAGTCTATGCCACTCTGATATTGCTTGTCCATATATTTACATATTCTTATTCCATTTCTTTTCTTAGATTTGTGTGTATTAGGTATTTGTTGTGAAATTGTTAGATATTATGTGTTAGATATTGCTACACTGTCAGAACTAGAAGCATAAGCATTTCGCTACAATCGCAATAACATCTGTAAACAAGTGTATGTGACAAATAAAAGTTGATATGATTTGGTATTTATTGAATTGGCATCGGGGACGAAACAAAAGAAACGTGCGTTGTGTCTGAAGGGATACTTTGAAATCAGAACAACCGAATTTCCTGTCGATCAGATACTGAGAGTGTGTCCCAAATGGCACACTATTCCCTTTATAGTGCACTACAGCTCTATAGGCCCTGGCCAAAAGTAGTGCACGACATAGGGCATCTGGTGTGCCATTTAGGGTGCAGACTGAGTCAGTGTTTACCATGTGAACCCAAAGTCACTGGTCCATAATCATACAGCAGCAGGCTAATTTCTCTCTGCATCTTAATATTATGGGGATTTGTTTATGTTCCATGCCGGAGTGAAGGTCACACTTACACAAGCACAGAGGTCACAGACAGAGGCTGAGAGTCAGCTAGTGAGATAGTGAGTGATCGAGAGAGAGACAAAGACCAGAGCCCTATGGGCCGTTGTCAAAAGTAGTGCTCTAAATAAGGAATAGGCTGCCATTTGGGACGTCGACAGAACAGGCTGACCATTTTTATAACTTTATGGAGAACGCAGTCCCAGATGACGTTGTGGCGGCCCCTGTGTGTGTGTGTGTGTGTGTGTGTGTGTGTGTGTGTGTGTGTTTTGCTGAGTCAGAAAGCCTTGATTAATTCACCTGGCACCTCTCAACTCCTGCCCTCTTCCAACGTCACCTAGAGCTCCCCTTTGTCCAAAAACAGGCCTCCCTCCCTTCTCTCTCTCCCTTTTGTCCAAAAACAGGCCTCCTACACCCTCCCTCCCTTCTCTCTCTCCCTTTTTTCCCCTCCCTCCTCTGTCCTCCATCCCTCCCTCCTCTGTCCTCCATCCCTCCCTCCTCTGTCCTCCATCCCTCCCCCTTTGTCCTCCATCCCTCCCTCCTCTGTCCTCCATCCCTCCCTCCTCTGTCCTCCATCCCTCCCCCTCTGTCTTCCATCCCTCCCCCTTTGTCCTCCATCCCTCCCTCCTCTGTCCTCCATCCCTCCCTCCTCTGTCCTCCATCCCTCCCCCTTTGTCCCTCCTCAAGAGAAAATGTTACTTTGAAAATAGCTTAGATGGCATGTTTCAGCCTTGGTTGGCTGGACATCCTCATGCGTTCTGAATATGTCATGGATGGCACCAACATTTTGAGTCTGAAAGTATGTCAGCGTACTAAGTGTGCTGTGCTCTCTGACGTGGCACCCTATTCCTTACATATGCACTGCTTTTGACCAGAGCCCTGTGGGTAATATGGTGGCATTTGGGATGCAGTGATGGTTTAACAGATGAGTAGAGACCGCTATGGAGGAGAAGCTCGAGTGTTATCTGCCACTGTTCATTTGTTGGTGATTAATAAATATTATGGCAGATCGGCGTCTGGGTTGGCTGACTGATTGATTGAGCATCTTCCAGCTGATGCCATATCTCCCCAGCCCAACCCTTCACTCTGTACTGTCATTCTGAGAACACTCAGACACACCAAGCCAGCAAGACCCAGAGAGACCTCCTTGAGGCTGATTAGAACGCTGTCTGATGTGTTCTACTATAGAACAGTAGAACTCCAGAAGAGCTTCTATCTACCCTTCAGTGTCTTCCATCTATCCACATAGATCACCGTCAACCTTCCTATATAGGCCTGAGACACCCTCATTAGTTCAGTAACTACAACATGGACTGTGTCCATCCTATTCACTATTTAGTGGACTACATTTAACCAGACACCTTTGGGGCCCTGACCAACAGTAGTGCATCATTTGGGATATAACCATGACAATGGGAATAGACATATGTTCTTGTGTCTTATCAGATGAGCTCCACACATCAATATAACATAGACACTGAACTGTACAGATAGATACAGTGCCTTTGCGAAAGTATTGTGGCCCCTTTGAACTTTGCCTGGGCCTTTTGTCACATTTCAGGCTTCAAAACATAAAGATATAAAACTGTATTTTTTTGTGAAGAATCAACAACAATTGGGACACAATCATGAAGTGGAACGACATTTATTGGATATTTCAAACTTTTAACAAACAAAAACTGAATAATTGGCGTGCAAAATTATTCATCCCCCTAAGTTAATACTTTGTAGCGCCACCTTTTGCTGCGATTACAGCTGTAAGTCGCTAGGGTATGTCTCTATCAGTTTTGCACATCGAGACTGACATTTTTCCCATTCCTCCTTGCAAAACAGCTCGAGCTCAGTGAGGTTGGATGGAGAGCATTTGTGAACAGCAGTTTTCAGTTCTTTCCACAGATTCTCGATTGATTCAGGTCTGGACTTTGACTTGGCCATTCTAACACCTGGATATGTTTATTTTTGAACCATTCCATTGTAGATTTTGCTTTATGTTTTGGATCATTGTCTTGTTGGAAGACAAATCTCCGGCCCAGTCTCAGGTCTTTGCAGACTCCATCAGGTTTTCTTCCAGGAATGGTCCTGTATTTGGCTCCATCCATCTTTCCATCAATTTTAACCATCTTCCTGTCCCTGCTGAGAAAAGCAGCAGGCCCAAACCATGATGCTGCCACCACCATGTTTGACAGTGGGGATGGTGTGTTCAGGGTGATGAGCTGTGTTGCTTTTACGCCAAACATAACGTTTTGCATTGTTGCAAATAGTTCCATTTTGGTTTCATCTGACCAGAGCACCTTCTTCCATGTTTAGTGTGTCTCCCAGGTGGCTTATGTGACAACACTTTTATGGATATCTTTAGAAATGGCTTTCTTCTTGCCACTCTTCCATAAAAGGCCAGATTTGTGCAATGTCGACTGATTGTTGTCCTATGGACAGAGTCTCCCACCTCAGCTGTAGATCTCTGCAGTTCATCCAGAGTGATCATGGGCCTCTTGGCTGCATCTCTGATCAGTCTTCTCCTTGTATGAGCTGAAAGTTTAGAGGGACGACCAGGTCTTGGTAGATTTGCAGTGGTCTGATACTCCTTCCATTTCAATAGTATCGCTTGCACAGTGCTCCTTGGGATGTTTAAAGCTTGGGAAATCTTTTTGTATCCAAATCCGGCTTTAAACTTCTTCACAACAGTATCTCGGACCTGCCTGGTGTGTTCCTTGTTCTTCATGATGCTC
>NW_027034591.1:0-8313 GCF_034236695.1 Oncorhynchus nerka | reverse complement strand
AGGTAGAACAGAATGTTTCCTCTCTCATTGGTGGATAACAGTATATATTAATAGCTTTTATTTTCAGACCTTGTTTAATTTTTCATCTTTCCCTCCATATTCATTGACATATTCACATATTCCTTCACTTTCTCTCTTCCTCTCCCTCTTCTCTCCTCCTCCCTCCCCCCCCCTTCTTCTCTCCTCCTCCCTCCACCTTCTCTCCTCCTCCCTCTTCTTCTCTCCTCCTCCCTCCACCTTCTCTCCTCCCTCCCTCTTCTTCTCTCCTCCTCCTCCCTCCGCCTTCTCTCCTCCCTCCCTCTTCATCTCTCCTCCTCCTCCTCCCTCCATCTTCTTCTCTCAATCTTCTCTCCTCCTCCATCCATCTTCTCTCCTCCCTCTTCATCTCTCCTCCTCCCTCCATCTTCTTCTCTCCTCCTCCATCCATCTTCTCTCCTCCCTCTTCTTCTCTCCTCCTCCTCTGTTTAAAGAGCAACACTGCCACCTACTGTGCATCAACTTTTTCTCCTTCCTCCTCTTCCTCTACATCCACATATGTTTACTTCTCCTTCTCCTTCCTCCTCTTCCACTCTGTCCACATATGTTTACTTCTTCTTCTCCTTCCTCTCTTCCTCTACATCCATATGTTTACTTCTCTTCTCCTTCTCCTCTTCCTCTACATCCACATATGTTGCTTCTTCTTCTTTCTCTTTATCTACATCCACAATTCTTACTTCTTCTTCTCCTTCCTCCTCTTCCTCTACCATCCACATATGTTTGTATATCATTATCCTCTTCTCTACATCCACATATGTTACTTCTCCTTCTCCTTCTCCTCTTATCTACATCCACATATGTTTGCTTCTCCTTCCTCCTCTTCATCTACATCCACATATGTTTACTTCTTCTTCTCCTTCTCCTCTTCCTCTACATCCACATATGTTTGTATTCTTCTCCAGCTCTCTTCCTCTACATCCACATGTTTACTTCTCCTTCCTCTCTTCCTCTACATCCACATATGTTTACTTCTTCTTCTTTGCTCCCTCTTCCTCTACATCCACATATGTTTACTCTTCTCTTCCTCCTCTTCCTCTACATCCACCTGTGTTTACTTCTTCTTCTTCTTCTCCTTCTCCTCTTCCTCTTTAAATACATATGTTCTAACCTCCTTCTCATACATATCTTCTCACATCTGTATGTTGCTTCTGCTTCTATTATCTCTTTACTCTACATCCATATATTACGCCTCCTTCTCCTTCCTCCTCTTCCTCTTCCTCCACATATGTTTACTTCTTCTCTTCCTCCTCTTCCTCTACATCCACATATGTTTACTTCTCTTCTCCTTCCTCCTCTTCCTCTACATCCACATATGTTTACCTTCTTCCTCTTCCTCCTCTTCCTCCACATATGTTTACTTCTTCTTCTCCTCCTCCTCTTCCTCTACATCCACATATGTTTACTTCTCCTTCTCCTCTTCCTCTACATCCACATATGTTTGCTTCTCCTTCCTTCCTCCCTCTACATCCACATATGTTTACTTCTCCTTCTCCTTCCTCCTCTTCCTCTTCCTCCACATCCACATATGTTTACTTCTTCTTCTCCTTCCTCCTCTCCTCTACTCTACTTCTCCTTCTCCTTCCTCTCATCCACATATGTTTACTTCTTCTTCCCTTCCTCCTCTTCCTCTACATCCACATATGTTTACTTCTTCTTCTCCTTCCTCCTCTTCCTCTACATCCACATATGTTTACTTCTCCTTCTTCCTCCTCCTCTACATCCACATATGTTTACTTCTCCTTCTCCTCTTCCTCTACATCCACATATGTTTACTTCTTCTTCTTCCTCCTCTTCCTCTACATCCACATATGTTTACTTCTGAGGATTCTCCTTCCTCCTTTCCTCTACATCCACATATGTTTACTTCTCTTCTCCTTCCTCCTCTTCCTCTACATCCACATATGTTTACTTCTCCTTCTCCTTCTTCCTCTTCCTCTACATCCACATATGTTTACTTCTCCTTCTCTTCCTCCTCTTCCTCTACATCCACATATGTTTACTTCTCCTTCTCTTCCTCCTCCTCTTCCTCTTCCTCTTCATCCACATATGTTTACTTCTTCCTTCCCCCTCTTCCTCTACATCCACATATGTTTACTTCTTCTTCCTCCTCTTCCTCTACATCCACATATGTTTACTTCTGATTCTCCTTCCTCCTCTTCCTCTACATCCACATATGTTTACTTCTTCTTCTCCTTCCTCCTCTTCTCTACATCCACATATGTTTACTTCTCCTTCCTTCCTCCTCTTCCTCTACATCCACATATGTTTACTTCTCCTCCTTCCTCCTCTTCCTCTACATCCACATATGTTTACTTCTTCTTCTCCTTCCTCCTCTTCCTCTACATCCACATATGTTTACTTCTCTCTTCCTCCTTTCCTCTACATCCACATATGTTTACTTCTCTTCTCCTTCCTCCTCTTCCTCTACATCCACATATGTTTACTTCTCCTTCTCCTTCCTCCTCTTCTTCTCTACATCCACATATGTTTACTTCTTCTTCTTTCCTCCTCTTCCTCTACATCCACATATGTTTACTTCTCCTTCCTCCTCTTCCTCTACATCCACATATGTTTACTTCTCCTTCCTCCTCTTCCTCTACATCCACATATGTTTACTTCTCCTTCTCCTTCCTCCTCTTCCTCTACATCCACATATGTTTACTTCTCCTTCTCCTTCCTCCTCTTCCTCTACATCCACATATGTTTACTTCTTCTTCTCCTTCCTCCTCTTCCTCTACATCCACATATGTTTACTTCTCCTTCTCTTCTTCCTCTTCCTCTCATCCACATATGTTTACTTCTTCCTCCTTCCTCCTCTTCCTCTACATCCACATATGTTTACTTCTTTCTCCTTCCTCTTCATTTATCTTCTTCTTCTCCTTCCTCCTCTTCCTCTTCATCCCACATATGTTTACTTCTTCTTCTCCTTATCTCCTCCTCCTCTTGATCCCAGTGACTCAGTAATGTTTAAACTCTTCTTCTCCTTCCTCCTCTTCCTCTACATCCACATATGTTTACTTTTCCTCTCCCTCATCCTCTTCATCTCCCTCACTCTTGTCCCTTCTTACCATGTTCTCTCTCCTCCTCCTCCATTCTTGAGGCCCCTCCTGTTCTTTTTCTTCCCTGTATCTGTTCCTCAAACCTCCATTCATTGAGGCCCTAACCTTAATGTTTAAACTCTATCCCAAACCTTAACCATTCATAATGAGGCCCTAAACTTAATGCTTTAACTCTATCCCAAACCTGAACCATGCATAATGAGGCCCAACACATTGTGTTAACACATCCGTGACCAACTACAGTGGGGCAAAAAAGTATTTAGTCAGCCACCAATTGTGCAAGTTCTCCCACTTAAAAAGATGAGAGGCCTGTAATTTTCATCATAGGTACACTTCCACTATGACAGACAAAATGAGGGAAAAAAACCCAGAAAATCACATTTTTAATTAATTTATTTGCACATTATGGTGGAAAATAAGTATTTGGTCAATAACAAAAGTTTACACAGCAACTCGTATCCTCAGAGAGTCACTATTCCACTAAGACCTCATTGAAATACAAAGCAGAAAATGGAATCAGAGCTGTGTGTGTCATTCTTATCTAAAGTCCTGTTAACTCTCTCACAAAAACACACGCTTGCACGCACACACACACACACCCCTCTAGCTCAATGTTAACTCACACAAAAACACACATGTAAAAACGCTTGCACACACACACACACACACACACACACCCCTCTTGCTCAATCTACCCATCTCTGGTCACTGTCAGTAGCTAGTTAATGAGAAGGGGACTAAAATCAATATACGCACCTTGGGAGGAATTCCTGATTACCTAGCCCTCGTGTCTGTCTGTCTGTCTGTCTGTCTGTCTGTCTGTCTGTCTGTCTGTCTGTCTGTCTATGTGTGTGTGTGTCCTTTATCTTCCTCAGTGGGGAAAGAGAGAAATGAAGAAGTACATTTAAAGACGAACGTCGTCCTGAATAATTTCTGCTGACTAATCTCTCTCTCTGCTCTCCCTCCACAGCAACAGTAATATCATAGAGAGTCACTGATGTCACCCAGCCCATCAGGGCTCAAAGGCCCCCAATTACCAAACATAAAGCAAATTCCACATATCCTCTCTCTCTTTCCCTCTGTTCTGACTCTCTACCCTCCCTCTCTCTCCTCCCTCTTTCCATCTGTTCTGACTCTCTACCCTCCCTCTCTCTCTCTCTTTCCTCTGTTCTGACTCTCTACCCTCCATCTATCTCTTTCCCTCTGTTCTGACTCTCTACCCTCCTCTCTCTCTCTCTTTCCCTCTGATCTGACTCTCTCCCCTCCCTCTCGTTCCCTCTGTTCTGACTCTCTACCCTCCCATCTCTCTCTCTTTCCCTCTGTTCTGACTCTCTCCCTCCATCTCCTCTCTTTCCCTCTGTTCTGACTCTCTCCCTCCATCTCTCTCTTTCCCTCTGTTCTGACTCTCTACCCTCCCTCTCTCTCTCTTTTTCCCTCTGTTCTGACTCTCTCCCCTCTCTCTCTTTCTCTGTTCTGACTCTCTCCCTCCCTCTCTCTCTTTCCCTCTGTTCTGACTCTCTGTCCATCTCTCTCTCTCCCCTCTGTTCTGACTCTCTCCCCTCCATCTCTCTCTTCCCTCTGTTCTGACTCTCATCCCTCTCTCTCTCTGTTCTGACTCTCTACCCTCCCTCTCTCTCTCTTTCCCTCTGTTCTGACTCTCTCTCTCTCCTCTGTTCTGACTCTCAACCCTCCCTCCCTCTCTCTCTTTCCCTCTGTTCTGACTCTCTCCCCTCCCTCTCTCTCTCTTCCCTCTGTTCTGACTCTCTACCCCCTCCATCTGTTCATACTCTTTCCCTCTGTTATGACTCATTACCCTCCCTCCCTCTTTCAATCTGTTCTGACTTTCCCTCCCTGTTCTGACTCTCTCTCCATCTCCTCTGTTCTGACCTCTGTTCTGACTCTCTCCTCTCTCTCTCTTTCCCTCTGTTCTGACTCTCTCCCTCCCTCTCTCTCTCTTCCCTCTGTTCTGACTCTCTCATCTCTCTCTCTTCCCTCTGTTCTGACTCTCTACCCTCCCTCTCTCTCTCTCCCTCTGTTCTGACTCTCATCTCTCTCTCTGTTCTGACTCTCTTCTCCCTCTCTCTCTTCTCCATCTCTGTTCTGACTCTCTACCCTCCATCTCTCTCTCTTTCCCTCTGTTCTGACTCTCTACCCTCCATCTCTCTCTTTCCCTCTGTTCTGACTCTCTACCCTCCATCTCTCTCTTTCCCTCTGTTCTGACTCTCTACCCTCCCTCTCTCTCTCTCTTCCCTCTGTTCTGACTCTCTACCCTCCATCTCTCTCTCTTCCTCTGTTCTGACTCTCTACCCTCCATCTCTCTTTCCCTCTGTTCCCTCTGTTCTGACTCTCTACTCTCCCTCTCCCTCTGTGATATCTACGTTTTTTAAATAAAAATGTTCACACATAAAGTGAACCGTTTTTGCTTTGTAATTCTGGGTTATTGTATGTAGATTGATGAGGGGAAAAACACATTTAATTCATTTTAGAATAAGGCTGTAACGTGACAAAATGTGTAAAAAGTCAAGGGGTCTGAATACTTTCTGAATGTTACTGTATATCAGTATATTAGTCTCTCTCTCTCTCTGCAGTGATGTTCTTTTCATCACTTCTGGTTGAACACTGACATCAAGTGGTGATTGTCCAAACTGCACCACTGTTAAGATAAGAGAAAGTGAGAGAGAGAGCAGAGTGTGGGAGAGAGAGAGAGCAGAGAGCAGAGTGTGGGAGAGAGATTAGAGAGAGCAGAGTGTGGGAGAGAGAGAGCAGAGAGAGAGCAGAGAGAGAGCAGAATGTGGGAGAGAGAGAGAGCAGAATGTGGGAGAGAGAGCAGAGAGTGTGAGAGAGAGAGAGAGCAGAGAACAGAGAGAGCAGAGAAAAGAGAGCAGAGCAGAGAGAGAGCAGAGAGCAGGCTGAGAGAGCTGAGGAGCAGAGCGAGGAGAAGAGAACAGAGAGTGAGAGAGAAGAGGGCTGAGAGAGCAGAGAACAGAGCAGAAAGAGAGAGAACTCTGTTGCTATAGTGACCCTGCATTACAACACTCTGTTGCTATAGTGACCCTGCAGTACAACACTCTGTTGCTATAGTGACCCTGCATTACATCACTCTGTTGCTATAGTGACCCTGCATTACAACACTCTGTTGCTATAGTAACCCTGCATTACATCACTCTGTTGCTATAGTGACCCTGCATTACAACACTCTGTTGCTATAGTAACCCTGCATTACAACACTCTGTTGCTATAGTAACCCTGCATTACATCACTCTGTTGCTATAGTGACCCTGCATTACAACACTCTGTTGCTATAGTGACCCTGCATTACATCACTCTGTTGCTATAGTGACCCTGCATCACAACACTCTGTTGCTATAGTGACCCTGCATTACAACACTCTGTTGCTATAGTAACCCTGCATTACAACACTCTGTTGCTATAGTAACCCTGCATTACAACACTCTGTTGCTATAGTGACCCTGCATCACAACACTCTGTTGCTATAGTGACCCTGCATTACAACACTCTGTTGCTATAGTGACCCTGCATTACAACACTCTGTTGCTATAGTAACCCTGCATTACAACACTCTGTTGCTATAGTAACCCTGCATTACAACACTCTGTTGCTATAGTGACCCTGCATCACAACACTCTGTTGCTATAGTAACCCTGCATCACAACACTCTGTTGCTATAGTGACCCTGCATCACAACACTCTGTTGCTATAGTAACCCTGCATTACATCACTCTGTTGTACAATTTGTTTAATTCTATTCCACATATTTAATTGTTTTGTATTTCATTTCATATTTGTTTCATGTTTCAACCAGTCGCAGGTTAACATCAACCTGACAGAGGAAACGTAAAATCAATAAACAAACTGTTTTCACAATTAACAAGCCTTTTCTTGTTTCAAGTATGTTTTATTATGAAAAGTACAATATATCCTTGTATACTTGTACAACTATGGAGCGTATGTCCATATATAATTATACAATTTGTTTTTCAACATAAAAGACAACACATGATTACATTGGTATTTTAACGGTGTTGTTGTCAGAGGTCCTCACAACTATAGAAAGACGCGCATGTGTGTGTGTGTGTGTGTGTCCAGAATGTGTGTGTGTGTCCAGAGTGTGTGTGTGTCCAGTGTGTGTGTGTGTGTCCAGAGTGTGTGTGTGTGTCCAGAGTGTGTGTGTGTGTGTGTGTGTGTGTGTGTGTGTGTCCAGTGTGTGTGTGTGTCTAGAGTGTGTGTGTGTGTCCAGTGTGTGTGTGTGTGTCCAGAGTGTGTGTGTCCAGAGTGTGTGTGTGAGTGTGTGTGAGTGTGTGTGTGTGAGTGTGTGTGTGTGTGTGTCCAGAGTGTGTGTGTGTGTCCAGAGTGTGTGTGTGTCCAGTGTGTGTGTGTGTGTGTGAGTGTGTGTGTGTGTGTCCAGTGTGTCCAGTGTGTGTGTGTCCAGAATGTGTGTGTCCAGTGTGTGTGTGTGTCCATAGTGTGTGTGTCCAGTGTGTTGAGTGTGTGTGTGTCCAGAATGTGTGTGTGTGTCCAGTGTGTGTGTGTCCAGTGTGTGTGTGTGTGTGTGTGTGTGTGTGTCCAGTGTGTGTGTGTCCAGTGTGTGTGTGTGTGTGTCCAGTGTGTGTGTGTGTGTGTGTCCAGAGTGTGTGTGTCAGAGTGTGTGTGTGTGCCGTGTGTGTGTCTAGAATGTGTGTGTGTCCAGAATGTGTGTGTGTCCAGTGTGTGTGTGTGTCCAGTGTGTGTGTGTGTCCAGTGTGATGTGTGTGTGTCCAGTGTGTGTGTGTGTCCAGTGTGTGTGTGTGTGTCCAGTGTGTGTGTGTCCAGTGTGTGTGTGTGTCCAGAGTGTGTGTGTGTGTCCAGTGTGTGTGTGTCCTGTGTGTGTGTGTGTCCTGTGTGTGTGTGTGTCCATGTGTGTGTGTGTGTCCTGTGTGTGTGTGTGTCCTGTGTGTGTGTGTGTCCTGTGTGTGTGTGTGTCCAGTGTGTGTGTGTGTGTCCTGTGTGTGTGTGTGTCCATGTGTGTGTGTGTGTCCTGTGTGTGTGTGTGTCCTGTGTGTGTGTGTGTCCAGTGTGTATGTGTGTGTCCTGTGTGTGTGTGTTGTCCAGTGTGTGTGTGTGTCCAGAGTGTGTGTGTGTGTGTGTCCAGAATGTGTGTGTGTGTGTGTCCAGAATGTGTGTGTGTGTGTCCAGAGTGTGTGTGTCCAGTGTGTGTGTG